>NC_090746.1:39415040-39483026 GCF_036898095.1 Palaemon carinicauda | reverse complement strand
TAAGGTACCAAAAGATTTGGATGTGTACAGGCCTGCCGATTGGTTGGAAAAAGACGCAGATTTAATAATGCCCTCCCAGAGAAATCCAAAACCACCGATGTGGCTTATAGCTGAATCAGAGGGGGGTTACAGGGAATTATTTTAAAATATGCAAATTGATTCAGAAAAAAAGTAGGAACTATTGCACCAGGCGATATATCTCGTTTCGGAAAAAATAGTTTCCTTATCCATGCCAAATCCAGTACACAGTCGGTAATATTGTCCAATATGAAAATAAGTAATGATGACATTAAGTTAGATGTCAAACCCCACCTAAATTTTAGCTACGGAAGGGGCGTAGTTTTTAACAGAGATCTATATGATTTTACAGAGGAGGAGATACTGGCCATGTGTCCATTAAATGTATGGAAAGTTCATAAAGTCCCAGGTACATCAATGATAATCCTTACATTCCAGGATGCTGATGTACCTTTTCATATTATTATCGAGAACGAAAGGATTAAAGTAAGACCCTTCAAGCAGAAGCCATTGCAATGCTTTAATTGTTTTAAATTTGGGCACCCGTCCAAAGTTTGCAAAAATGAGAAGATGTGTGGTATTTGCTCCAAATCTTACCATGGAGAGTGTGCACATGGAGCCAGGTGTTTAAATTGCAGCTCGAATCACAAATCCACAGACAAGAGCTGCGAGCTATATAAGTTGGAGGAAGCTGCCCTCAACAAATCAAACTTAGAACATATAAGTGTGACCCATGCCAAAAGACTATTAAATAAATCAAATACATATGCTAAGGCATTAAAATCAAACCAACCTAGCGCTGCCAATAGCTCAAAAAAAAGTATACTATCTGACAAAATGTCAAATAACGAGGTAACCATATTACCTCCTGAGGCTTTACCACGGTGTATTAACACTAGGTCATTGCCCATTGCTGTACAGCCTTCAGCCGCCATTACAAAAAATAATACAAACCTCTCTCAGGCCATGTGCTTGCCTGATCTGATGGAGGTTCCACTTAAGACTAACTTACCTGATGCACCTGTTGTGGGAAAGGTGCAAAAACCTTGAATCCCACCATCTATTAATCGTAAAAGAGAGAGACCTCCATCTCTCTCTCCACCCTCCATTAGAAACGTTAAGGTTATGACATCAAATAAATTTGATGTTTTGTCTGTTGATGTTTCTAATGAACCAGAAGATGAACTGAATAAATCAGAAATTCAAATTGAGGTCCACCATCCACCTCAACAAATAGATAAAAAGAATACAAAGAATAACACAAATTTAAAACCCAACATAACAAGACCACCTCTGAAGAAACCTACTGGTAATAATGTTAAATTAAAAACTGCTAATGGGAAGACCTCATCCAAGATGTCTTCCGGAAATAATCCATAGTTTTCTCCTCCACTTTGCAATGGAACTGTTAGGGTTTGAGGGAGAAATATGAAGAACTTAAGCTCCTAATTCATGAGCATTCCCCCATAATTGTATGTCTACAGGAAAGTATGCTTGATTCTAACACTCCTAGTCCTCGAGAATATGTTAGCTATACAACACCATATAATCAACAAGCAGGGAGCCATGGCAGAAGTCTCATGTACATTCGTCGAGATGTTCCCCAAATACCCATGTCTACGTACAACCCTGCAGGCAGTTGTTGTACAAATTGATATAGGGAGAAAATATACAATATGCTCTCTGTACTTACCTCCAAATGATAATATTTTATATGATGATTTAGCAGAAGTCATTCAACAACTCCCTCAACCTTTTCTCTTACTGGGAGATATGAATGGTAGACATCCTTTATGGGGTGATGTTTTGGCCAACACAAGGGGCAATATTATCTCATCAATTGTGGAGAATGAGGATGTGGGGCTCCTTAATACAGGAGAGCCCACGCACTTCCATGTTCAGACAGGTACTTTGTCATGCATTGACCTTTCAATTGCAAGCTCTAACTGCCTTCTTGATTTTGATTGGAGGACATTAGATGATTGGCATACTAGTGATCATGCACCAATCATTGTAAACACCAACAAGGGTCCGCCTTTTCAAAGATCGTCACGTTGGAATCTAGACAAGGCAGACTGGGTTAAATTTTCTGAGCTAAGTGAAATCGAAGGGAGAGCAGAACAGTTTGAAAGTATTGATGATGCCATAGACCTACTGAATGGAACTCTTCATACAGCAGGAATCAATTCGATTCCCAAAACCACAGGACTATTCGAAAGACGACCAGTCCCGTGGTGGTCCTCAGAATTAACAGCCTTGCACAGAGCCACCAGAAAATCTCTGACTAGATTGCGTAGACGCCGTACTGATGAAAATTTGATATCATACAAAAAGTGTAGAGCACAGTTCCGTAGTGCCATGAAAGAAGCTAGACGCCAGTCTTGGGTGGCTTTTGTTTCCTCCATTAATAGTAGAACACCACCATCTTCTGTATGGAGGAAAATAAAAAAAATTTCAGGCAAATTTACCCCGAACCCACCACCAGTGTTGAAAGTGAATGGTCAGTTTGTGACTGAAGGAAATGAAGTTAGTAATGCCCTGGCTGACCATTTTTCAAATGTATCGTGCAAGAGTGTAGCAGCTCCTGGTCACCAGTACAGGAGCATTGAAGAAAAGAAAATTTTAAATTTTGCAACAGGAAGGGAAGAATCGTATAATTCTCCTTTTACTGAAAGAGAACTTGATTCCGCACTCACTACTTGCAACAATACAGCTCCTGGACCCGATGGAATTCCATATGCAATGGTTAAACATGTACATTTTAATACAAAGTTATTTATTTTAAGTATTATTAATAGAATATGGCATGATCATAGTTACCCAAGTGTTTGGGAACTAGCCATTATTTTAGCCTTTTTAAAACCTGGTAAGGACAAGTTTTTAGCAGCAAGCTATCGACCTATAGCATTGACTTCGTGTTTATGTAAAATCATGGAGAAGATGGTCAATGCAAGGCTGATGTGGTACCTTGAAAAGAAGGGTATTTTATCACCGATTCAATGTGGATTCAGAAAAATGCACTCAACAACTGATGTGTTAATACGACTTGAGTCTTCTATTTGTGAAGCCTTTGCTTCCAAACAGCACCATGTGACAGTATTTTTTGACCTTGAAAAGGCATATGATACCACATGGAGATATGGTATACTTAAAACCATTCATGGATTGGGATTGAGAGGAGAGCTGCCACTATTTATTCAGGCATTTCTTTCACGTAGAGTTTTTCAAGTGAGAGTGGGGGAAACTCTATCAGAGAGTAAGTGCCAGGAAGAAGGAGTTCCTCAGGGTAGTGTGCTGAGTGTAACCCTTTTTGCACTAGCAATTAATGGGATATCCTCAGCCATTCCCCAGGATGTTCTCTCAACATTATTTGTGGATGATCTCTCAATATCATTTGCTGGCACTAGAATGGCAATGGTTGAGAGAAAAATCCAACTCTATTGATAAAATTATCCAGTGGGCTGACATGAATGGATTTAAGTTCTCGACAAGTAAAACTACCATTGTCCATTTTTGTCGTATCCGGGGAGTACATCCAGACCCGGATATATACATTAAAGGTCAACGGATACCATGTGCAAGAGAAGCTAAATTTTTAGGTTTGATATTTGATTGTAGGCTTACATGGGTTTCTCACTTAAAGCGTTAAAAGCTAAATGTGTTGAAGCTCTGAATATCTTAAAAGTATTGTCCCATACATCATGGGGAGCAGACCGCAATACTATTTTAAAATTATACAAGGCCTTGATTTTTTCCAAAATTAGTTATGGTTGTGAAATATATTCTTCAGCCACCCCAAGCCGGTTAAAAATATTAGACTCGATACATCATGTAGGTATTAGATTGTCTACTGGAGCTTTTAAAACCTCGCCTATCCCAAGTCTCCTTGTTGATGCTGGAGAGTTACTGTACCTCTAAACCTTTACCGAATGTCTTCCATTATTCGGTATTGGTTTAGATTGCAAAGACTCCCTAACTCTCTAGCCTTTCAGACTGCAAGCCTTGTAAGACACGCATCATACTTTGAGTTGCACCCAAAATCTCCTCAACCTTATGGCTTTCGGGTGAAACGATTATTAAATAGTCTGGATATACTTAAAAATAAGGTACTTCCATTCAAGGTATCATCAACGCCTCCATGGAAGTTACCAGAGATATCTTTTTGTAAATATTTTATTGGAGGTAAGAAGAATATGTCAGACCTAGAAGCC
This sequence comes from Palaemon carinicauda, assembly GCF_036898095.1. Lineage (NCBI taxonomy): Eukaryota > Metazoa > Arthropoda > Malacostraca > Decapoda > Palaemonidae > Palaemon > Palaemon carinicauda. The sequence goes on along the minus strand of NC_090746.1, from coordinate 39,478,797 downwards.
AGGTCTCTTTTTAATGAACATGTTAAAGAACTTAGAGGATCAACTTTTATCTATAATGATGGCTCCAAATCTGATGCTGGCGTTGGATTTGGAGTACATAGTAATGGTTTTAATTGTTGAGGTGCACTTCCTCTGACCGCTTCCATATTCACTGCCGAACTGTATGGCATATTAACCGCTATTGAGAAAATAGCGTTGGAGAAGGAGGGTAATTTTACAATTTTTAGTGATGCAAGGAGTGTCCTTCAAGCTATAGAAGTTTTTAATTCTAATAACCCTCTAGTTTTAAAGATTTTAGAATGGCTTTTTATTATTGGACGGAGAGGTATAACAGTTCAATTTTCAATATTAAACTTACCCGATAATCATGTAGCTGTCAACTCCGTTGCCCGACAGAATTCTACGGGAGGGATACGCCAGCTATCACAATACTAGAAGGGGGTGTACTCACCAGCGCCACCTGTGGCCAGGTACTACAGTACTTCTTGTTGACACCTCCTCAATTTTTCCTCTGTTGTGCTTCCGGCAAGACGTTCTGGGATACGCTTATGATCTTGGAGTATTTTCACGGCTTTTGGTGAAGTATTTCTCTCAGATTTCGGCTGTTGCTTTACTGGAAAACTTCTATATTAGCTTAGATAGCTATTATTTAGTTCTGATTAATGGTTAACGATCTTTTTGCTTGATTTGGAATCCCCACTTGGCTAACTCTTTGATTCAAGATGTCTGACATTTCACAAGCCCCACCCCATAGACGATGTAGGTCTTGTAATAGGCGTATTCCGAAGGCCTCGGTAGATCCTCACACCGCTTGTTCTGACTGTAGGGAAAGACCCTGTCAGTTGGAAGATCGATGTGAGGAATGCGCCGGACTTTCGGAACTTGATTTTGTCCGATTTCTTAAGTATTCAACCAAGTTAGAGAGAGAGAGAGTTAGGAGAAGTTCTTCTCGCTCTTCACTTTTTTCCTCACCTCATGATCCCCTACCTTTTCCTCCCCCTGTAGTGGCTACCCCCGAACCTACTATTTGCCCTCAACCTGATATGTCTGTTGTTTTGCGTGCCATTCAGGCTTTAGGTGACAAAGTGGAGTCGGTGGTTAGTGATCATAAGTCTCTTATGGCCGAAGTCAAGGAACTTAAGGTCAAGAGTGCAGTGGGTGGTGATAGTGCCAGTGCTGTGACGAGTGCTAGTGTCAGTGCAGTGCCAAGTGCTAGTGTCAGTGTCAGTGTGGTGCGTGAGGGTACTTCTGTGCGTGCCAGTCGTCCTCCCAGTCCGGGACCTCTTGCAAGCTCCCAAGCCCAGGGGAGAAGCAATGTCGAAGGGCAAAAGGGTTCGGCAGGCCTTGATCGGCGCACAGAAGTATCCTCGGTGGCTGCGGGCGTGTCTTCCAGAGACCGTCACTCCCACCCGCAGACGATTGAGCCCGTCTTTTACTCGTCTGCTGAAGAATTGTCAGGGAGGAAACGTTGGACTCAGGTCTCAAGACCTCTCAAACGCAGAGTCCAAACCTCAAGAGCTCTACAACCTGGCTGCAGTCATTGGATCAGCTCTGACTCGCCGCAGTCATCAGTTGAAGGCACTCCTCCTAAGAGGAGTAAGGTGCTGCCGCAACAGATCTCTTCTGTTAAGGCTTTGCCTCAGCAGACCTTAGTGTCTGCCGACCCCAAGTTGACTCTACTGCAGTCCATGCAGTCACAACTTGCGGTCTTGATGCGTGAGTGTCAGGCTGAGAAGGTTACACCTCCTCCTGCGATCGCTCCGCCTAACCGCAGTCCTGCCTGCCAGGCGTACGATGTTGAGGCTCCTCAGGATACCTTACCACGTTCTGAGTTACCAGTTTCCAGTGGTGTGCAGCTACCTCCGCCTTTCTTAAGGCAACCTCAGCAATGGGATCAGGAAGCTTATACCTTACTTCCTCCGCTTCCACTTGCGGTTCCACCAGTGAGGCAACACTCTCTTGAGGTACAACAACCTCTCCCATCCATGAGGCAGACACCTCAGCTCTCGCTGCAGCGACCTCAACCCTCCTCAAGGCGAGAGCCTCAACACCTTAGCCTTGCGCCTCAGGAACCTCAACTCGCGAGACAAGTTATGCGTTCTGCGCAGCCTCTACCCCAACTCTCGCAGCTCACACCTCAGGAACCTCAACTCGTTCCTCAGGAACTTGCTACTGCGCATCCGCTCACCTTATAGCAAGCGCAACCCTTGAGGCAAGACACTCATGCCAGGACTCAGCCTCCTCCAACCATGCGCCTACCTTCTGCTACTGCTTTTGACCAGCCTTTGCAGCCTGAGCCTCAGGTGTTCCCTCAACAGAGACTTGAGGAGGAAACCACAAGCGTTTTTGCTCCAGCTCGTGCAGATTCTGCTGTTCAGCATACCTTACCTCTCACTTCGCTACACTCTGGTGATGAGGTTTCTGATGATGAGGCTGCACACCTGGACCCCTCATCAGACGTGGATGAATCCAAGTCTTCTCCGCCTCCTATTGACTTTCGTAAGGTCTTGGCTCTTTTCAGAGAGGTATACCCAGACCATTTTGTCTTTGCTACCCCCCGCTCTCCGCCATCTGAGTTTTCGCTGGGCATGCAGCCAGCCAAGTCATCTTATACTAAGCTCGTCTTTGCAAGGTCCTCTAAGAGAGCGTTAAGAATTTTAGGAGAGTGGTTGCAGTCTAAGCAACAACTAGGAAAGACTTCCTTTATGTTTCCTCCGACTAAGCTCACTTCTAAAGCGGGCGTTTGGTATGCCACAGGAGAGGAACCAGGCTTGGGAGTACCTGCCTCTGCCCAGGCCGACTTCTCAAGCTTGGTAGACTCTCCTCGTAGAACAGCAATGAGGCGCTCTAAGGTTTGCTGGACCTTCTCCGATCTAGATCACTTCCTAAAGGGTGTATTTAGAGCCTTTGAGATGTTCAATTTCCTAGACTGGTGCCTGGGGGCCCTTAGCAAGAAGACCTCCCCTGCGGACAAGGACTCAGCCATGCTCTTAATGTCCTGCATGGATAAGGCTATTAGGGATGGATCTGGCGAGCTTGCTTCGATGTTTGTGTCAGGAGTGCTTAAGAAAAGGGAGCAGCTTTGTTCATTCCTTTCCTCCAGCATCACACCTTGTCAAAGGTCTCAACTCCTTTTCGCTCCGCTCTCTAAGTTCCTGTTTCCTGAAGAGCTTGTTAAGGACTTGTCTGCGGCCCTGATACAAAAGGACACCCATGATCTTGTGGCCTCATCGGCTCGTAAGACTAAGGTTGCTACCTCAGTCCCCAGGACTTATCGCACCCCAGTGGCTGATACTCCTGCTACGAGGTTTATTCCGCCCTTTCGTGGTAGAGCCCCCAGCCGTGGAAGCTCCCGTCCAGACTCTTCCAGGAGCAAGTCTAGGAAAGGTTCCAAGGCTTCTAAAGGCAAAAACTGACTCTCCTCCTCTCCAGACAGCAGTAGGCGCCAGACTCAAGATCTTCTGGCAAGCCTGGGAAAAGAGAGGTGCAGACGCCCAGTCTGTCAGTTGGCTCAGGGAGGGTTACAGGATACCATTCTGCCGCAAACCCCCTCTGACCACATCTCCCATCAACCTCTCTCCCAACTACAAAGAAAAGGACAAGAGGCTAGCGTTGCACCAGGAGGTGTCGCTCCTGTTACAGAAGAAGGCAGTGGTTATAGTCCGGGACCATCAATCCCCGGGCTTCTACAACCGTCTCTTTCTGGTGGCCAAGAAGACAGGAGGTTGGAGACCGGTGCTGGACGTCAGCGCGCTCAATGCTTATGTCACCAAGCAGACGTTCACGATGGAGACGACGAAGTCGGTCCTAGCAGCGGTCAGGCAGGAGGACTGGATGGTCTCGTTGGACCTGAAAGATGCTTACTTTCACGTTCCTATTCATCCAGACTCCCAACCTTTCCTGAGATTCGTTTTTGGAAAGGTTGTCTACCAATTCCAAGCCCTGTGTTTTGGCCTAAGCACAGCTCCTATGGTGTTTACGCATCTGATGAGGAATATAGCAAAATTCCTCCACTTATCGGACATCAGAGCCTCCCTTTACTTAGACGACTGGCTGTTGAGAGCCTCCACGAGTCGTCGCTGTCTGGAGAGTCTCAACTGGACTTTAGACTTGATCAAAGAACTGGGTCTGTTAGTCAATCTAGAAAAGTCCCAGCTCATTCCCTCCCAATCCATTGTGTACCTGGGAATGGAGATTCGGAGTCAGGATTTTCGGGCTTTTCCATCGGCCCCAAGGATAAGCCAAGCCCTAGATTGCATCCTGAGCATGCTGAAGAGGAGCAGTTGCTCGGTGAGACAGTGGATGAGTCTCACAGGGACCCTTTCATCGTTGGCCCTGTTCGTCGAGCTAGGGAGACTCCACCTCCGCCCTCTTCAATTCCATCTTGCAGCTCATTGGGACAAGGGTTTGACTCTCGAAGCAGTCTCTATCCCAGTCACCGAAGAGATGAAGACCACTCTCTTGTGGTGGAAGACCAATCTCCTTCTCAGGGAGGGCCTATCGTTGGCGATTCAGACCCCCAATCTTCATCTCTTCTCGGATGCATCGGACTCGGGCTGGGGCGCGACCTTGAACGGACGGGAGTGCTCGGGAACGTGGAACGAGGAACAGGAAACGCTCCACATCAACTGCAAGGAGCTACTAGCAGTTCTTTTAGCCCTATTGAACTTCAAGTCCCTCCTGCTAGGCAAGGTGGTGGAGGTGAACTCCGACAACACCACAGCCTTGGCTTACATCTCCAAGCAAGGAGGGACCCATTCGAGGAGCCTATACGAGATAGCAAGGGACCTCCTCATTTGGTCAAGAGGTCTAAACCTCACTCTAGTTACGAGGTTCATTCAGGGCAACATGAACGTCTCAGCAGATCGCCTAAGCAGAAGGGATCAGGTCATCCCCACGGAATGGACCCTCCACAAGAGCGTGTGCAACAGACTTTGGACATTGTGGGGTCAGCCGACAATAGATCTGTTTGCCACCTCCATGACCAAGAGACTTCCTTTGTACTGTTCCCCAGTTCCAGACCCAGCAGCAGTTCATGTGGATGCTTTTCTGCTGAACTGGTCCCATCTCGACCTTTACGCATTCCCACCGTTCAAGATCATAAACAAAGTCCTTCAGAAGTTCATCTCACACGAAGGGACACGGCTGACGCTGGTTGCTCCCCTTTGGCCTGCAAGAGAATGGTTCACAGAGGTACTACAATGGCTGGTCGACTTCCCCAGGACTCTCCCTCTAAGAGTGGACCTTCTACGTCAACCTCACGTAGACAGGTTGCACCCAAACCTCCACGCTCTTCGGCTGACTGCCTTCAGACTGTCGAAAGATTCGCTAGAGCTAGAGGCTTTTCGAAGGAGGCAGCCAGTGCGATTGCCAGAGCAAGGAGGGTATCCACTCGTAGAGTCTACCAATCCAAGTGGGAAGTCTTCCGGAGCTGGTGTAGAGCCAATGCAGTTTCCTCTACCAATACCTCTGTGACCCAAATAGCTGACTTCCTATTACATCTTAGGAATGAGAGATCCCTTTCAGCTCCTACGATTAAAGGGTACAGGAGTATGTTGGCTTCAGTTCTCCGCCACAGAGGTTTGGACCTTTCTTCCAACAAGGACCTTCAAGACATCCTTAAGTCTTTTGAGACTACTAAAGAACGTCGTCTACCCACTCCAGGCTGGAATCTAGACGTAGTCTTAAGGTTCCTTATGTCACCTAGGTTCGAACCTCTCCAGTCAGCTTCCTTCAAGGACCTTACCCTCAAGACACTTTTTCTCGTCTGCCTTGCAACAGCTAAGAGAGTCAGTGAGGTTCATGCCTTCAGCAAGAACATTGGGTTCACATCCGAATCTGCAACATGTTCTTTACAGCTTGGATTCTTAGCTAAGAATGAACTTCCTTCACGTCCTTGGCCTAGATCGTTTGAGATACCTAGCCTCTCCAACATGGTAGGTAACGAGCTAGAAAGAGTTCTTTGCCCTGTCAGAGCTCTGAAATTTTATCTTAATAGGTCAAAACCTATTCGAGGACAATCAGAAGCCTTATGGTGTGCAATCAAGAACCCTTTGAGGCCCATGTCCAAGAACGGGGTTTCGTATTATATAAGGCTTCTGATTAGAGAAGCCCATTCTCACTTAAAGGAGGAAGACCTTGCTTTGCTGAAGGTAAGGACCCACGAAGTGAGAGCCGTAGCTACTTCGATGGCCTTTAATAAAAACCGTTCTCTGCAGAGCATAATGGATGCAACCTATTGGAGGAGCAAGTCAGTGTTTGCATCATTTTATCTTAAAGATGTCCAGTCTCTTTACGAGAACTGCTACACCCTGGGACCATTCGTAGCAGCGAGTGCAGTAGTAGGTGAGGGCTCAGCCACTACATTCCCTTAATCCCATAACCTTTTTTAACCTTTCTCTTGAATGCTTTTATTGTTGTTTTTATGGTTGTTACGGTAGGCTAAGAAGCCTTCCGCATCCTTTTGATTTGGCGGGTGGTCAATTCATTCTTGAGAAGCGCCTGGGTTAGAGGTTGTGTAGAGGTCCTTTAGTAGGGGTTGCAGCCCTATATACTTTAGCACCTTTGAGTTGATTCAGCCTCCTAAGAGGAACGCTGCGCTCAGTAAGGAAGACGAACTTAAAAAAAGGCAGAGTAACGGTTCAAGTCGACTTCCTTACCAGGTACTTATTATTTCATTGTTATTTTGAGATAACTGATTATATGAAATACGGGATACTTAGCTATCCTTTAATCTTGTACACTGGTTTTCACCCACCCCCCTGGGTGTGAATCAGCTACATGATTATCGGGTAAGTTTAATATTGAAAAATGTTATTTTTATTAGTAAAATAAATTTTTGAATATACTTACCCGATAATCATGATTTAATTGACCCTCCCTTCCTCCCCATAGAGAACCAGTGGACCGAGGAAAAATTGAGGAGGTGTCAACAAGAAGTACTGTAGTACCTGGCCACAGGTGGCGCTGGTGAGTACACCCCCTTCTAGTATTGTGATAGCTGGCGTATCCCTCCCGTAGAATTCTGTCGGGCAACGGAGTTGACAGCTACATGATTATCGGGTAAGTATATTCAAAAATTTATTTTACTAATAAAAATAACATTTTTGTTGGGTTCCAGCACATGTAGGTGTGTCTGGGAATGAGAAGGCAGATTCACTGGCTAAGAAGGCTGCATCCGAGTTGCTGCCAAGAAGGTATCCCATTCCCTGTAATAATTTCTTACCTGACATCAAGAAATTGGTTTGCAAAAAATGGCAACAGCAATGGGATAGCCTAGATGGCAATAAAATGCGAGAGGTAACAAATGACATATCTCCTTGGAGGTATAATATGATGCCCCGAAAATGGGAGACGTCTCTTTGTCGTCTCAGTATTAGTCATACTCGGTTGACACACGAGTTTCTGCTGAAGGGCCAACACCAACCGTATTGTGACGACTGTTTAGTACCTCTAACTGTAAGGCATTTGTTGACCGAATGCCCCAATTATAACAACTTAAGGAATAGATATTTGTTTGAGGCTCGAGGTGAGGGTGGCAGGTTCATCCTTGCCAAGATTCTTGGAAATGATGTGTCCTACCATGCAAGTGGCATTTTTAGATTTATTTCAGAAGCAGGTCTTCTGAAAAATATTTAACTTTTATGACATTCAACTTTTATGATTTTAATTGAATACTCTTTTATTTTTTATTTTATTTTATTTTTTATTTTTGTATACATAAATTAAATGTTACCGGCGTCAATGACCTTAGATGTCAGGATGCCTGAAAACTTTAAATCAATCAATCAATCAATCAATCTTGATGGGAGTGGATATTCTCGTCCTTTCCCCACATTTTTTATGCTGTTCTCGGACTCGTCAAAGAAAGGGGGGGGGGGGAGGGGGCATGTTCCGGTCCAGGCCTATGGTCAGGACCTGAAGGATACCTCTCCATCGTTCAGGCAGGCTTAGGGGCCGTAGTCTGGCCCATCTACAGATCCTACAGCTCCTGCCGAGTCGCTCCGTGCGCGTCGACTTCATGGTTCTGGCGTGTTCTAACCAGCAGGGGACGCATTTTCACACCTTCGCATCTTGCAGTAGAGATACCGAGATGATTTGAGATACTCTCAATACCACCATCGGCTCTCTCATTTCGGGCAGAGGATGTTCTCTCCGACTATCCGAGCAGAGCCTCGTAGAGAGAGTGTACCTGGGGGTCTTTGGCCTTGAGTAACCAGCAAGTCCTGGTCTGGGGGACCTGATCGCGACAGCTTGGAACCTCAAGCTTCCGCTGTTCTTCCCCCCAGTCTCAGACCCCGAGACTCTAGCAAGATGCATTCCGGTGATGGTGGGACAACATCGACGCCTGCGTCTTCCCTCCTTTGTTGTCTGTTGAGAATGGGTCTCAACAAGACCAGGTTGTCTGTCAACCTTTCAATGGCCCTGAGAGCTCCACTGGGACTATGCGCAGAACGGTTTCTGGACCCTCTGCTTCCCCTGACGGAACTCCCGGGAGAGCTTCTCCCACGGCACAGGCTACTCAAACAACCACACTGCAACATCTTTCACGAGCCGGGGCGTCGCTTCGGCTTCATGCCTGGAGACACTACGCCTCCTCTTCAAGAAGAGACAACCCGCTACAGTCGTGGGACGGAGGTCGCGTCATCTGCGATAGTCATCCGCAGTGGTCTTCCAGGCGAAGTGGAGAGTCTTCGGTGGTTGGTGTCGTGGGAGATATACCTCTTCCCTTGAGGCCTCTTCTCCAGCAATAACGATCTTATTGCCTTTCGGCGGGAGGAAACTCCTTTCCGCTCTCGGCAATGAAGACTGTCGCTCAGCCTTTCCCTGACCTTCAGGCTTAAAGGAATAACTTTTTCCTTCCCGCTGGACCTTTCCTCGCTCATGCGAAGCTGCGAACGTCCCTGCCCTAGTCGGAGTGAGACCTCCAACTTGGAGCATGGCTCGGACTTTTTAGTCCCTTAAGAGATCTTCTCAAGACCCTTTACGTCAGGCCTCTGATCGTATTCTGTCTTGGGGCTCCTGCTCACTCTGGCCGCGGCCAGTGTGTAAGCAAACTTCTTGGTCTCGTACGACTCCGCCCTTTCTAAGGAATGGGGGAAGGCAACATTCAGGTTCGCTCCTGAGTTGTTGGCTAGACTCAGAATCTTGGGGTCCCGGCCCTTCGGTCCAATTCCTTCAAGATTTCGAGTCACCATTCTGTATCTGATGTCCCGAAACCTTCTCCTTCTTGCCAGTAAAGGAATCGAGAGGTTAGCTTTGGGAACAGCTGCAGTTTGTCCTCAGTTCCAGCCGGTTTGGGAGCACAAGAAGGACACGGGGGAGAGTCACCAGTATACCTCTTCAGCTCGGACTCAAGGACATTCATCTCGACCTGACTCCAGACCCTCCCCTGTCACGTCGCCCTACAGCACGATGTCGGATACATCGCAACGTCCCTCGCCTTCGAGTAATACTACTCTGTGACGCAGGTGCTACAAGCTGGAGTCTGGAAGCGTCTAATGACCTTCGCAGCCCGCTTCCTGCAGGGCGTGACCCACAGGAGTTTCGATACGTTTTCTATCGCTCTGTGGTGGCTACACAACAGCTGGTCTAACCTCAGGCTCCTTTTTGGACAGGTAGCAGAAGGTTGAGGGCATTGTTATCAGGTTTTAGTCTGCGTGAACGAAAGAAGTATGTCTGGCCCTTACTTCTTTCTTCATCATCCCCTCTACTGGGAAGCAGCATCCTGGTCTCTGCATAGCTGACCTCGAACCTCTGCAGGTAAACCATGCTTCCTTGTGTTCCGAGTATTGAGTCAATACTGTTGCGTTCCCCATACCCTGACGAGGTGGTATTGGGAACATCCTAACCCAGAGTTCCTTCTGGAACTCCAGGTCAACTGCCTAGGACGGGTCACACTTCTTCCTTCACACACAAGCTTATGTAGGCCCACACGGTTCCTTGCGGAGCAAGGAACTTGTGAGGTGCAGGGACTCCTTTTCTCGAGTGCGACTCACTCGGATTCTGAGTCCCCGGGTAAAGCCAAAGCCAGTATGGCTGGGGACTTTCCACCCTACCTAAGGGGTAAGTCACCCAATGTAAATAGCGTGGTTTGTATTTCGGTTACGGAACAAATGACAAATTCAAAGATAATTTGTATTTTTCCTAACCATACAAACCTTAGCTATTTACACATATTTGCCCGCCAGCCCTGTCCCCCAAGACAAGTCCTACCTTTAAGTGAAAGTGAGCTTCACCGGTGTGTGAGGGGGGGAGGGGTAGCTAGCTACCACTCCCCTACCCCCCCCGCTAACTAGCGCGGGGGTAATACACCCTAGTTAAATTCTAATGGCTCGCCATTTCAGCTACGCTAAAAGGTAAACCCAATGTAAATAGCTAAGGTTTGTATGGTTAGGAAAAATACAAATTACAGTGAACCCTCGCTACTTCACGGTTCGACCATCGCGGATTCACCACTTCGCGGATTTTTTCCATAACCCATATATATACAGTAATATATATGTATATATGTATGCATGTATTTATGTATATGTGTATACATATAAATATATATATATATACACACACACACACACACATATATATATATATATATATATATATATATATATATATATATATATATATACAGTGAACCCTCGTTTATCGCGGTAGATAGGTTCCAGTCGCGGCCGCGATAGGTGAAAATCCGCGAAGTAGTGACACCATATTTACCTATTTATTCAACATGTATATTCAGACTTTTAAAACCTTCCCTTGTACGTAGTACTGTTAACAAACTACCCTTTAATGTACAGAACACTTAATGCATGTACTACAGTACCCTAAACTAAAACAGGCACAAATATTAAAGGTGATTTTATATCATGCATTTCCTAAACATGCTAAAAAGCACGATAAAAAATGGCAACCAATGTTTTGTTTACATTTATCTCTGATCATAATGTAGAAACAAACTGGAGGTAGAGCTTTGCTTATTACCCAGACATATTTCCCATACTTTTCCCTTAGAACTACATCACATCTTCCTACTTTAGATATATATATATATATATATATATATATATATATATATATATATATATATATATATATATATATATATATATATATATATATATGTGTGTGTGTGTGTGTATGTATATATATATATATATATATATATATATATATATATATATATATATATATATATATATTTATATGTATACACATATACATACCTACATATATACATAAATACATGCATACATATATATATATATATATATTACTGTATATATATGGGTTATGGAAAAAATCCGCGAAGTGGTGAATCCGCGATGGTCGAACCGCGAAGTAGCGAGGGTTCACTGTATATATATATATATATATATATACATATATATATATATATATATATATATATATATATATATATATATATATATCTATATATCTAAAGTAGGAAGATGTGATGTAGTTCTAAGGGAAAAGTATGGGAAATATGTCTGGGTAATAAGCAAAGCTCTACCTCCAGTTTGTTTCTACATTATGATCAGAGATAAATGTAAACAAAACATTGGTTGCCATTTTTTATCGTGCTTTTTAGTATGTTTAGGAAATGCATGATATAAAATCACCTTTAATATTTGTGCCTGTTTTAGTTTAGGGTACTGTAGTACATGCATTAAGTGTTCTGTACATTAAAGGGTAGTTTGTTAACAGTACTACGTACAAGGGAAGGTTTTAAAAGTCTGAATATACATGTTGAATAAATAGGTAAATATGGTGTCACTACTTCGCGGATTTTCACCTATCGCGGCCGCGACTGGAACCTATCTACCGCGATAAACGAGGGTTCACTGTATCTTCGAATTTGTCATATTATCTCCGAATTTGTCATTTTACAAGACATGCAGCTTAAGCTATCTTCTATTATGCAGTCATATCGACAAGTTCCCGAGCGTCATGAAGCTTCGCAATCTGAGCGTCGTAACTTAAACGTCGAGCTGACGTGTTAACTGATAATGACGTTTATCATGCAGTCAAACGTGATGCCGAACGTCAAGTCAAACTAGACGCCGAACGTCAAATCAAACGTCATGTCGAGCGTCAAGTTGATCATGACACCAAACGGCAAGTTGATGCTGGATGTCAAGCTGGCACACACGGCGCCCAACATCTAGTTCGCGCACAGGCGAGCAAAGAAATCTTTATTCCAGCTGAAGTCTTGTCGGAGGAAGATGTTGATGATCCTCTTTCCGCAGCTGAACCTTTGGAAGACTTATCAGAGGAAAAAGAGCCTAAGACCGCACAGCATTCTTTAGACCTTAAGAAAATAATGAAAGTTTTTACGGAGGAATTTCCTAGTCACTTTGTTCCTATTGCTCCACACTCCCCTCCTTCAGAGTTCACCTTGGGGACAGCAACTCAAGCTCCTATTTTTACAAAGATGGTTCTTTCAAGATCATCTAAGAGAGCTTTAAAATTGTTGGGAGACTGGATGCAGTCCAAGAAAAATCTAGGCAAGTCGGCTTTTTCTTTCCCTCCAGCTAGACTAGCTTCCAGGTCAATTGTGTGGTACGAGACAGGAAAAGTTCTCGGCTTGGGAGCACCTGCCTCTGCTCAGGGGGACTTCTCAAGCCTAGTAGACTCTTCCCGTCGATTAGCCATGAGACGTACTAAAATTTTCTGGACGACTTCGGTACTCGATCATCTCCTCAAGGGCGTCTTCAGAGCCTTCGAGGTTTTCAACTTTCTCGACTGGACTCTGGGAGCCTTGGGGAAGAAAGTTTCTTCTTTTAAGAACAATGATAGTTGTATTCAGATTGTCTTGCATGGACAAAGCTATTAGGGATGGCTTTAACGAATTAGCAGCCCTTTTTACGGCTGGAGTTCTCAAGAAAAGAGCTCAGATGTGTTCTTTCCTTTCCATGGGGGTCACCCCTTGTCAGAGGTCTGAATTACTGTTTGCGCCGCTCATTCTCTGTTCCCACAAGTACTTGTGAAAGAGGTTGCTGCATCTTTAGCCCAGAAGGCCACCCATGACCTGGTCTCCAAGACAGCTCGAAAAATACTTCCAGCTTCCTTTGCTAGCAACAAACCAAAAGTGGATACTCCTTTGTCTAGATTTATTCCTCCCTTTCGAGGTAGACCTGTCAGTAGGGGTAACTCCAGACCTGATGGGAAAAGAGGAAAAAGGAAGGGGATCAAGATCTGGTCGAAGCAGAGTCTGACTGCTTTCAACTTCAGACAGCAGTAGGGGCCAGACTGAACAACTACTGGCAGGCTTGGGAGAGAAGGGGAGCGGACCCTTGGTTCGTCCAATTGCTGAAGGAGGGATACAAGATTCCTTTCATAAAGAAACCCCCTTTAGTTCAAGATCCAATAGATCTCTCCCCCAGATACCTAGAGGACTCAAAGAGACAGGCTTTGCTTCTACAAGTGTCCCTCTTGTTGGAAAAAGGGGCAGTAGAGAGGGTACAGGACTTGCAGTCTCCAGGTTTTTACAACCGCCTCTTCCTGGTTCCAAAGAACTCGGGGGGATGGAGACCAGTCTTAGATGTAAGCACTCTCAACGCTTTCATTCAGAAAACGAAGTTTTCGATGGAGACTTCCAGAACTGTGCTAGCATCAGGATGGATAGGCGACTGAATGGTTTCTTTAGACCTCCAGGACGCCTATTTTCATATCCCTATACATCCGAACTTCAAAAGTTATCTGAGGTTCGTCTTCGGGAAGGAAGTATTCCAGTTTCGGGCCATGTGTTTAGGCCACAGCACCGCTCCTCTTATTTTTACAAAGCTTATGCAAAATGTGGCAAGCTTTCTACATTCAACAGGTATCAGAGCCTCCCTGTATCTGGACGACTGGTTACTCAGGGCGTCTTCCTTCAATCGCTGTCTAGAGGATCTCAGAATGACATTGACATTAACAAAGGAACTGGGTCTTCTTGTCAACACAGAAGTCCCAACTGATCCCATCTCAGAAGATTCTTTATTTGTGGATGGAGATCCAGAGTCTAGTTTTTCTGGCTTTTCCATCACCCACAAGGATAGAACAAGCCCTCCTGAAGATTCCTCTTTTTCTAGGGAAAAGAAATTGTTCTGTGAGACAGTGGATGAGTCTGCTGGGAACACTCTCCTCACTGGAGCAGTTTGTCTCCCTAGGAAGACTAAATCTCCGCCCTCTTCAGTTTCACCTCAACCACTATTGGGACAAGGAGAAGGGCCTAGAGGCAGAAAGTATTCCACTTCCAGAGTCTGTCAAGAGTTGCCTACAGTGGTGGAACGACACAACCAAATTTCAGGAGGGCCTCTCGCTAGAGCAAAGGAGCCCAGACCTTGTGTTGTGTTCCGACGCTTCGGACTCGGGGTGGGGAGCAACACTGGGCAAGCTGGAGTGCTCGGGTCTGTGGACAAAAGACCAAGAGATCCTCCACATCAACCAGAAGGAGCTATTAGCAGTCCTGTTAGCCCTTCAAGGTTTCGAAAGGTTGATTCTGAACAAAGTAGTGCAAGTAAACGCAGACAACACCACAGCGTTGGCCTTCTTTTCCAAACAAGGCGGGATCCACTCGAAGTCCCTTTACGAGACTGCAAGGGAGCTTCTAGTTTGGGCAAAAGAAAGGAACATCACCTTACTCACGAGGTTCATCCAAGGAGAGAGGAACGTGATGGCAGACAGCCTCAGCAGAAGAAACCAAGTCATTCCCACGGAATGGACTCTGCATCAGGAGGTTTGCAAGAAACTTTGGCGGATTTGGGGTCTTCCGTCCATAAACCTGTTTGCAACCTCGAGAATGAAGAGGCTTCAAACATACTGCTCTCCAGTACCAGATCTAGAAGCAGTCCACATCGACGCTTTCCTGCTGGACTGGTCTCACCTGGATTTGTACGCGTTCCCCTACTTCAAAGTTCTGCACAAAGTCTTACAAAAGTTTGTCTCTCACGAGGGAACCAGATTGACTCTAGTTGCCCCCCTCTGGCCATCAAGAGAATGGTTCACCGAGGTACTTCAATGGATGGTGGACATGCCAAAAAAGCCTACCAATGCGGAGAGATCTTCTCGGACAACCGCACTTGAAAAGGTTCCATCAAAACCTCCAAGCTCTACGTCTAACTGCCTTCAGACTATCGAAAAACTCACAAGAGCTAGAGCTATCGCTAGAGTAAGGAGGACCTCTACCATCAAGGTCTACCAGTCCAAATGGGAGGTTTTTCGAGATTGGTGCAAAGTCAACTCAGTTTCCTCATCCAGTACCTCTCTGACCCAAATGGCTGACTTCCTTTTACACCTTAGGAGTGAACGCAAGTTTTCCTCCTCTACCATTAAAGGTTTTAGGAGCATGCTAGCGGCCGTTTTCAGGCACAGGAACTTAGACCTCTCTAACAACAAAGACCTTCAAGACCTTCTCAAATCCTTTGAGACCTCTAAGGAGCATCAACTAGAATCACCAGCTTGGAATCTGGATGTTGTCCTGAAGTTTCTTATGAGTGATAAGTTTGAGCCCTTACACTTAGCCTCTTTTAAAGATCTCACCTTGAAGACGCTTTTCTTAGTAAGTCTGGCTACAGCTAAAAGAGTCAGTGAGGTTCATGTTTTTAGCAAGAATATTGGCTTCAGAAATAGTAAGACTATATGCTCCTTACAGCTTGGTTTCCTGGCCAAGAATGAACGTCCTTCTCATTCATGGCCGAAGTCTTTCGAGATTCCAAACCTTTCAGATGTGGTTGGTGAAGAAATATAGAAGGTCCTGTGCCGTGTAAGAGCACTTAAATTTTATCTAGACAAAACTAAAAAATTGCGAGGCAAGTCTGAAGCTCTATGGTGTTTGGTCAAGAAGCCCTCCTTACCAATGTCAAAGAACGCCTTATCATATTTTATCAGGCTCTTGATTAGAGAGGCTCACACTCATTGTGGTGAGGCAGACTTTAAACTGCTGAAAGTGAAGACACACGAAGTGAGAGCTGTGGCAACTTCTGTGGCTTTCAAGCAAAATCAATCCTTACAGAGCATTATGGACACAACCTTTTGGAGGACTAAATGTGTGTTCGCCTCATTATTTGAAACGTGTCCAGAATCTTTACAAAGACTGCTATACTTTGGGACCATTCGTAGCAGCAAGTGCAGTAGTGGGTGAAGGCTCTACCGCTACATTCCCCTAATCCTGATACCTTTTTTCTTCTCTTGAAACTATTGCTTGTTCCTTAACTGGAATAAAAACCACGCTATTTAAAGTGGGTAGGGAGGGTAGTTAGCAACCCTCCCCCCTCACACACCTGTGTTGTAAGCTCACTTTGCTTACGGCTCGGGTGCTAGACGGACATGTCCGCTGTCACCCTCGCCTACATGACAGCCATTAATCATTGCTTTTTCTTTCTCTTTTCTAGAGTGTTGTGAAGTTGGCCTCTACAATGCGGAAGTGCCCTGGGTTACCTGACCGTCCTTGTGGGACCTTCATGTCTTCTATCGAGACGGATCCTCACACCTTATGCCCTTATTGTAGGGGTCAGCGGTGTGGAAGTGATAACGTATGTATGGAATGTAGGGAGTGGCCTACCTCCCAGTGGGAGAGGTTTTCTCAGCGCCGGAAGAAGAAGTCCAAACGGGATATTTCTCCTTCAAAGGTTTCTTTGAAGAAGGAAAATCCTAAAGACTCTTCTTCCGTAGCCCAAATCTCCTCCGAAGCTCCCACTCGGTCGGCCTCTCACAAGAGGCCGTCGAGTGGTAGCGTAGGCCGTACTGTTGTTGATCGATCTCGCGGTTTAGGAGAGGGAGTTGCCTCCCATAGCGAGGCAGCTCCTCCTCCTCCCCCGGGGGAGGATTTAATTTTTTCTCCTGATGTGAATAATGATGATCTTTTGCAGCTTTGGGCTTCCTTGGGGCTTCAGGGTTTGCCCTCCAAGGAAGCCCTGTTTGACATGATCGGGTTGGGAGAAGCTGTCAAACAGTCACCGGCGGTAGCAGAGGTTGACCCTCTGTCTATTGTCGAGGCTGTTGTGGCAGACGCTTCCAATGAGAGTGTTCGAACCCCTGCTCCTGTTGTAGCTGAAGGCTTAGCTCCCCCCCTCTGAACATCCTTCGAGGGAGGAACTAAGTCCAACGGTCTCTCCTGCGGGTGATTCTCCCCCCCGGGGGAGTTCACTGACAAAGACTCCTCTTAGGAGGACTGCCGATGGTTTGCCTGCTGCTCCCAGAGGACGTATCTGACGTAAGGCTCGCCTTCCTCTTCGTCGTCGAGGTCTTCCTTCTCCTCACAAGGGTGTTAGGAGGCGCCTCTTCAGATCTTTATCCTCGTAGTCCCCCGCAGAGGAACCTCGTCCTTCAGCTATCGTTCCTGCTACTTCCTTGAACCTGGACCTCTCCGCAGATGGTTCGCGATCTCCTACGCCTGCCAGACCTGCTGACCTGCCTTCACCGTTCCTGGCTGCTGACGCGCTGTGGGCGCCCACCCATCCCGTTTTCAAACGGGCAATGGTCCCTTCGGGGCAAAAGGGGCTTTCACGCATTGTGTGTAAGTCCCTTAAGCGCCAGGTTTCCCCTGTGCGGCAACGTTCGCCTGCGCGCCAGCACACTACTGCGCGCAAGCCCTCTCCGGTTGCTGTCTCATCTCGCCAGCGCTCTCCTGCACGCCCACGATCTCCTGTTCGTCCTGCAGTTCCAGAGACTACGTGCCCACGATCTCCTGCTCGCCAACGGACCTCTGCGCACCCTCGGCCTGATACACGCCATGGACGCCCTCGGTCTCCTGCGTTGGCTCTCCTGCTCGTCAGTGATCTCCTGTGCGCCAACGCTCTCCTGCTCGCCAACGCTTGCCTGCTCGCCAACGCTTGCCTGCTCGCCAACGCTTGCCTGCTCGCCCTCGATCTTCGGATCAGGGCTCCAAAGAGAAGTCTTCTTCCTTTCCTGCTCACCAGGGCTCTCCTCCACGATCGCCGACTCGCCATCAGACCTCGCCTGCTCGCCATCCCTTGCCTACGCGCCATCGCCCGCAGTCTCCATCGCGTGCCCACGCGCCCACTGCCAGAACTTCTGTTCCCGATGAGCGCCCTCCTGCGCGCCCGCGCACTAGGGATATTCCCCCTGCACTCACGCGCCCTACGGCTTCGCCCTTACGAGCCCTTCAACATCCTGTGGCTGCACTCCATCCGAGGTCTCCGGAACGCGTGTCAACGCGCCCCGTCACCTACGCGCCCTATCGCCTGCGCGCCCACGAGCTCCTCCTGCGCGCCATCGTTCGCCCACGCGCCAACGCGCCCCCTCGCCTACGCGCCATCGCTCGCCCACGCGCCATCGCTCGCCCACGCGCCCATGTGCTCACTCGCCACCGCGCCCGCGCGTGCGCGAGCAATCGCCTCCCGAGCTAGGCAATGGCCTATCGCGCGAGCGTGATGCCCTGTGCGATGCCCAGCGCATTCCCACACAGGATCCTGCAGTACGACGCGCAGTCAGGTCATCTTCATCGCGTTCCCCTCCCCCCGGAAGCCCAGGACAGCGCGCCCAACGGAGGGAGGAAAATCTCCGGACAGGTCCAGGAACTTTCCTTCTACAGCTTCTTCCTTTCAGGCAGACCCGGTTGTAGTTTCCACTCCTAGGGATCTTACGATCCCCTTCCCTCCAGAGGGTGTCTCTGACAGCACTGCTGTCAGTCGGCTGCCCTGGTTTGGGCCCTGAATCAGAGCGGTTGCGTAGGCTTTCAAGCCCGCTTTCTCTGAACTAGGCCTCAAATCAGCGGCTATCTCGGCCCCCCTGAAGAGGAAGAGAGGAGTGGACGACGTGGTTACTTCTCCAAGGGCGAAACTGGTTCCTCGGAAGCCGTCGAGGAATGCTCCCTCCCCTCCCCAGACTTTCTCTCCATCCCCCGTGGATGAGGGTTTTCCGTCCTCAGGGGATTCTTGTGAGGTGAGGTGTTCTCCCATCGCACCAATGGGAGAAACTCCACCTCGCGCCGAGAAGTCTCCTCGGGTGGTGGCGGAGAAGAGCCCGCCACCATCTTTGTTGGAATCTTTCAAAGGACTCCAAGACGGTTCCGAAATCTTCTTCGAGGATCAGACCAGAACCAGCTAAGCCCGCGGAGAACGTCCACGAGTCCCCCCAAGAAGAGCCTTTGAGGACTGGAGACCTTGCTGCTAGTCCATCAGGAGGAGAGCCGCAGGAGTCGGAGCATGCCTTTTGGCAAGTTTTGACTCTGATGAGGAACCTTAATGGATTTTCGCATCCGGAGATTCCTCCTCGAGAGGGCAAGGACACTGTTCTGGACCGAGTTTTTGGTACTCAAAAGCCCCCTAAAACCAGCGTGGCTTTGCCCTGGTCCCAGGGGGTCAAGACTGCCGGAGATAAGGTCGAGAGCCAGCTCTCCGAGCTAGCCTCCTCCAAGAGGAGTTTCGGACGCGGTAACTTAAACGAGGACGAAGCTGTCTCCTCGTAAGTCTTCGAGGCAGGCACCCTCCCCCCCTCAGACTTTTCTCCCTCCCCTTCGGACGAAGATATCCCGTCCTCAGGAGAGTCACGTGAGGTGAGAAGTTCCCCCATCACACCATCGAGGGAAACCCCACCTCGCGTGGTAAAGTCTTCTCGAATAAGGGTGGAGAAGAGCCTGCCTCCGTCGTTGTTGGAGTCCTGCATCCCTCCCAGGAGGGAGTCAAAGGACTCCAAGACAATACCGGGAGGCCCCTAGCACCGGAATCTACAGGCTCAGACATTTTTCCGTTATGGAAATGAACCGGTTTGAGCCTAAGGACGTGGAGCAGGCTGCTGAGAGGTGAAGGAAGTCACCAAGACTCCCTCCTACATAGGGCTTTGACATTCAAGCCCTATAAACCTCCAGCACCCCAGCAGCCATGTCCCACCAAGACAACGGCAGTGAAGGCAGTGGGGTCTAAGCCCTTTCCGGTCAAGGACAAGAAAGGCAAGAAGTCCTCCAGGGAAGGGAAAAATCCTAGAGGGAGCAGCCGAGGCCGCAAACGCTAGGCTTGGCAGTCCCCCTGCATGTCCGCAGTGGGAGGATGCCTACAAGGTTGCGCAGACAGGTGGCAGCAACTCGGGGCCGAATCCTGGACGATTTCCGTAATCAGTCAGGGATATCGCGTCCCGTTCACAATATCTCTACCTCTCCTGAGGATGAATCCGGTGTCATTTAGCTCCCTTGCCATGGGATCAGCAAGGGGGCGGGCCTCTAGGGCAGAGGTCCAGATTAAAGCAAACTCCGTTCAGCATGGAGACCGCAAACACGGTCAGTCTTGCAGTGAAGCCGCAAGACTTCATGTGTATACTGGATCTGAAGGACAGGTACTTCCAGATCCCAGTCAATCCGTCTTCAAGGAAGTACTTAGGATTCGGCGTAGACCACAAGGAGTACCAGTTCAAGGTGCTGTTTTTCGGTCTCTCCACAGCACCACAAGGTTTTACCAGAAGTTTTCACCCTAATATCATGATGGGCACACAGGATCGGCATCCGTATCCTCGGTTAACTGGATGACTGGCTGATCCTAGCAGACTCGGAGTCAACCTTCTTCGACTCTGAGACAAACTTCTAGGACTTTGCCAAGATCTGGAGATCATGGTAAATCTCGAGAAGTCCTCTCTGCTTCTCACTCAAAGACTGGCTTACCTAGGCATGATTATAGACACCAATCTCCACAAAGCCTTCCCATCAGACAACAGGATAGCAAGGCTGAGAAGGGTCACAAGCCCTTTCCTCAGTCGAGAAGAGCTTCCAACACAATCGTGGTTACTCTCCTTGGTCACCTTTCATCCTTGGCTCGTCTAGTTCCCAACGATCGCCTCAGGATGAGATCTCTCCAGTGGCGGCTCAAGTCCCAGTGGAATCAAGGTTGCGATTCCCCGGACGTCATGATCCCTATGGGTCCTGCGGAACGGACGGACCTCCAGTGGTGGGTGACAGACGAGAACCTACGAAGAGGAGTGGATCTTCTCGTCCTTCCCCCAGATTTAATGCTGTTTTCGGACGCCTCAAAGAAAGGGTGGCGGGTCCACGTTCTGTACCACAGGATCTCAGGCCTCTGGTCAGAATCAGAAAAGTGCCTCCATATAAATCATCTAGAGATGAAGGCTGGTTTGTTGGCCCTTCAGCAGTTCCAAGAGTACCTGGCAGGTCACTCTGTGGTGGTAATGAGCAACAACACAGTAGTGGCTCACATCAACAAGCAAGGAGGTACCTTTTCGAAGCAGCTATCCCATCTTGCAGTAGAGATACTGAGATGGACCGGAGTCCGCTCGATTCTACTATCGGCGCGTTTCATTCCAGACAAGATGAATGTGCTCGCCGACAATCTGAGCAGAGCGTCTCAGATAGTGAGTATCGAGTGGTCTTTGTGTCATCTAGTAGCCAACAAAGTCCTGACTTTGTGGGGTTCCCCGACTGTGGATCTGTTCGCGACAGCGCTGATCTTCAAGATTCCACCGTACTTCCCCCCAGTCCCGGATCCCAAGGCACTCTGGCAAGATGCCTCCCAACAACGGGGGGACAACATCAACGTGTACGCCTTTCCCCAGTTCTGTCTGATGAGGAGGGTACTCAACAAGACCAGAATATCAGTCAATTTTTCAATGACCCTCATAGCTCCGCTATGGCTTCACGCGGAATGGTTTCCGGACCTTCTGCAATTCCTAACGGAAATTCCAAGAGAATTCCTTCCAGGGCACGATCTACTCAGACAACCACATGCCAGCATCTTCCACATAGCCGTAGCTTCACTACGCCTTCGCGTCAGGTGACTCCAGCATCTCGCTGAGAGAGGATTTTTCGCAACCAGTTGCGATTAGGATGTCCAGACATCTGCGAAAATCATCCGCATCTGTCTACCAGGCAAAGTGGAAAGTCTTCGGTGGTTGGTATCTTGGAAGGGGTATCTCTCCACTAGATGCCACTATTCCAGCAATAGCGGAGTTCCTCGTGTATTTGCGGGAAGAAAAGGCGCCTTTCTGTCTCGGCGGTGAAAGGCTATCGCTCGGACTCAAGTCTAGCCTTAGGCTCAAAGGAATGACCTTTTCTTCCTCGCTGGAACTTTCCCTACTCACACGAGCTTATGAACTTTCCTGCCCTCGGTCGGATGTGAGATCTCCTCCATGGAACGTGGTTCGGGTTTTCAGGTCTCTTAAGAGACCTCACTATGAACCATTACGCCAAGCTTCAGTTCGCCACCTAACTTGGGAGACGGTGTTCTTACTAGTTTTGGCTTTGGCCAAGCGAGTCAGTGAACTTTATGGTCTCATGTGACATTTCCCATGCAAGGGTATGGAGGGAAGGTAACGTTTAAACTCGTCCCTGGGTTTGGTGCTAAGACTCGAATCAGTGTGGGCCGGACGCTTGGTTTGACTCCTTCCTGATTCGAGTCTCCGTTCTGTAACAGATGTCCCAGATCTTCTCCTACTGTGCCCAGTAAGGTGTCTGAGGTTATATCTCAGAAGAACGGCTACAGTCCGTCCCCAGGTGCAAGCATTGTTAGCACTGGGAGGATTAAGAGGAGGGTCACCAAGAACACCATCTCGGCATGGATTTGTAGGGTGATCCATCTGTCCCTGAATCCAGAGCCTCCCCCGTCATGTCACCCTAGAGCACATGATGTCGGGCGTAGCTACGTCCCTGGCCTTCAAGAGAAATTTCTCAGTGACGCAGGTCCTTCAAGCTGGGGTGTAGAAGCATCAGACGACCTTCACAGCCCACTACCTGCACGACGTGACCCACAGGAGGCTCGATACGTTTTCTATCGGCCCTGTGGTGGCTGCACAACAGCTGGTTTAAAACCTCAGGCTCCCTTGTGGACAAGTAGCAGAAGGTTGAGGACATTGTTACCTGGTCTTAGTCTGCATGAATGAAAAGATTTGTCTGGCTCTTACTCTTTTCTTCATCCTCCCCCTCTCTTGGGGAAAGCAGCATTGTGGGTTCTCTGCACAGCTGACCTCAAACCACTGCTGGTAAACCATGTTTCCTTGTGTTCCTAGTATTAAGCTAATACTGTAACGTCCCCATACCCTGACGAGGTGGTATTGGGAGAGTCCTAGCCTAAAGTTTCCTTCTAAGGGACTACAGGTCAATTTCCTAGGACGAGTCACACTTCAGACCTTCACACACAGCTTACGTAGGCCGCAGCCCTTGCGTAGCAAGGTTCTAGCGAGGTGTAGGGACTCCTTATTGTTGAGTGCTGACACACTCAGATACTGAGTACCCGGGCAAAACCAAAAGCCAGTATTGGCTGGGACTTACCACCCTTCCTAAGGGTTGAGTCACCCATATTAAATAGCATGGTTTGTATTTCAGTTAAGGAACAAATTCGTAGGTAATTTGTATTTTTCCTAACTATACAAACCTTAGCTATTTAATCAAACTTGCCCACCAGCCCTATCCCCCGTGAAGTCTTACCTCTAAGCAAAGTGAACTCAGCACAGGTGTGTACGAGGGGGGGGGGGGGGGGGCGTTAGCAGGCTACCCTCCGCTAACTAGCGGTGGGGTAGTAAACCCTCGTTAAAATTCTAATTGCTCGTCGTTTCAGCTACGCCGAAAGTAATAACCCATATTAAATAGCTAAGGTTTGTATAGTTAGGAAAAATACAAATTACCTACGAATTTGTCATTTTCATACAATCACACTGATTGCCCAGGTTGTTAATTCTCCCACATACTCCAGAATTTAGTGAGGTGTCAGGGTGCTCCTCTGGTAAGCTCGTGCTAAGTATGGAGTCACATTGGTCAAAAACCAGCCAAATCGTTAAGCACTTCCACTCACCTAAGGGTGAGTCTTCCCTATTAATTTGTATTTTTCCTAACGATACAAACCTCAAGCCCTATGTAGATTTGTCCCGCCAACACCAACCGTATTGCCATGGCTGTTTGTTGATGCCTTAATTGCAGTATAAGTTTCATCTCTTTAATCCGTTGCCCTTTACAAATATTAATCTTTTAACGGAGTCTGCAGTGGTATGTGTGGACGTGATGTGTGGAGCTCTGCTATGCACGCCCTGAGTCATGTTTTAGCTTTGTGTTTCTTGCTTAGAACATCATTGAAAATATATTAGTTAGTCTTATGGAGAAATCTAAGTGATAAGAAACAGTACACTATGTCTGCTCCTAACTATGTCAGCCTCATATGTAATAACACGGAGGGAGAACGGAAAAAATGGATAGTATGTGGATGTAATAGACTACCATAAGAAATGTGTGCATATAGTGACAGCCATCACTGAGAATGAACGGAATAACCTAAATTGGTTATGCCCACACTGCGTACGTGAAGCCAGACAAAACAATTTAGTAATATCAAATTGTTCCGTAACTGGAATACAAACCACGCTATTTAATAGGGGTAATACTTTGGGCGTAGCTGAAATGACTAGCCATTAATTTCTAACGAGGGTTTACTTCACACACCGCTAGTTGGTGGGGTTAGGGGAGGGTAGCTTGCTAACTCCCCCCTCTCACACACCTGTGCTTGAGCTCACTTTGCTCTCGGCTCGGATGGTGGTCAGACATGTCTGCTCTCATCCTCGCCGTCATATTGGCAGCCATTTAATTGCTTTCGTTCTTTTCTTTTTCTAGTTTCTGTATATGTGAAGTTGGCCTCTGCAATCATGCGCACCTGCCCTGGGTTTCCCAACCGCCCTTGTGGAACATTCATGTCGGCGGTCGATACTGATCCTCACGCCCTTTGTCCTTCTTGTAGGGGCCAACGTTGTGATAGTACCAACGAATGTAGTGAGTGTAGGGAGTGGTCTGCCTCCCAGTGGGAGAGGTTTTCTCGACGACGGAAGATGAAGTCCAAACGGGATATTTCTCCTTCAAAGATTTCTTCGAAAGGAGAAAAATCAAGGCCTCTTCTTCCGTTCCCCAAACCTCCTCCGAAGCTCCCACTCGGTCGGTCTCTTTCGAGAGACCGTCGAGTGGTAGCGTAGACCGATGTATTGTTAACCAACCTCGGGGCTTGAGAGATGACGTTGCTTCCCCTAGCGAAGCAGCTCCATCTCTCCCCCCTGGGGAGGATATGTCACTAACCTCCTTATTTCAGCTTGGGGCTTAAGGGTTCGCCCTCCAAGGAAGTTTTGCTTAACTACATCCGATTGGGTGCTGCTGTCAAGCAATCGTCATCACCATCAGAGGTTGATCCTCTGTCTCTTGTCGACATTGTGGTGTTTGAGGTATCCAAAGCGGTCTCACCCATCTCCTCTTCCACTCCAAACTCTACAGTAGCTGACGGCTTAGTTTCTCCTGTTCCTGTTCAACCTACGAGGTGGAAACTTAAGTCCATCGTCAATCTCTCCTGCTAGTGTTTCTTGCCCTTGGGGGAGTTCACTTACAGAGAATCCTCTTCGGAGGACTGCAGAAGGTCAGCTTGCTGATCCAACGGCCCCCAGAGGGCGCATTCGTCGGAAAGCTCGTCTTCCTCTTCGCCATAGAGGCCTTCCTTCATCTGCGGTGAGGAGGCGCCTCTTTGGTTCAACATCTTCGATGCAGTCCCCCGCAGAGGAGCCTCTAGACCAATCATCTGTCACTGCTCTTGCATTGGTCCTGAACCTCTCTGCAGATCGTTCGCGATCTCCTTCGGTGGAAGGTCGTCCTATTAAAGGACACGTCGACCTTCCACCTGAGAGACCTGCCGTCGCCGTTCCTGCATGGGCCTAACAAGGCTCCAGCCAAGCGTGCTATTGCACGCCAACAACTTATGCGCTACATGCCCACGAGACCTGACAAGCGCTCTTTAGTAGCTCGTCAGGCCCCATCACTACGCGCGGACATTCATCCTAACCCTAACACAGGGCATAAAGAGCGTACGCGCCAACACGCCCATACACTCCATCACGCGCCATGCGCGCCTTCATGCGCATATGCGCCCACGATCTCCTGCGCAAACTGCGCCTACGTGCCCAACAGTCTCCTATGGGTCCGCGCCCATCTGCGCGCCAACACTCACCTGCGCGCAAACTACTTGTGCGTCATCAATTTCCTGCGCAATGGCGCTCTCCTGTGCGCCAACATTCTCCTGCAGTGCACATATGCGCCCAACATCTCACTCTCCTGCGCACCATCCTACGCGCCAGGTAAAACCTGCGCGCCAACTTTCTACTGATAGCAGGACTTCTGGGAAGTCAGCCATGCTGCCTTCTCCCGCGTGCCAGCCCTTACCAACGCGCAAGCCTTCTCCCGCACGCATCCGCAAGGATATGAGCACGCTCGTCACTCCACTCTGAGGGATGCGCGCCAACATTCGCCCGCGCTCCTCACATGAATCCACTGAGCGCCCGCGCGCTCTTCATGATAATCCTGCGCGCCCTCGCATGCGCGAATACTCTCCCGCCCGCGAGCCCCGATATTCTCCATCGCGCGAGCCCCGATATTCTCCATCGCGCGAGCCCCGATATTCTCCATCGCGCGAGCCCCGATATTCTCCATCGCGCGAGCCCCGATATTCTCCATTGCGCGAGCCCCGATATTCTCCATCGCGCGAGCCCCGATATTCTCCATCGTGCAAGTGCCATTATTCTCCCTCGCGCGAGCGTCAATATCCTTCCGCGCGCGAGATTACACACCCCAATGAACAACGTACGGCAAGGTCGCCACCGCGCATTTTGAGAGAAGTTAAACTTCCAGAGGGGTCCAGGATCCCAAAGCTACCTCAGGCGAACCCACCAATGATAGTGACTCCTCCCAGGGATCTTTCAATCCCTCTCCCTTCAAAGGGTATGTCTGACAGCGCGTCTGTCAGCCAACAGCCCTGGTTCGGTGCCCTGATCAGAGCCATAGCTCAGGCTTTCAAGCCTGTCTTCTCTGAATTGGGACACAGAACCATCGCTTCTTCTACCCTTTTGAAGAGAAAAAGAGGAGTTCCAGACGCTGTCACTTCCCCAAGGGCGAAACTGACTCCGTGAAGACCTTTGAGGCAGGTTATTTTTATTCCTCAGACTGCCTCTCCTTCCCTTTCAGACGAAGTTTTCCAGTCTCCAAGGGAATCATGCGAGGAGAGACTTTCCCCCATCGCACCAATGGAAACTTCTCTTCGCGCCGAGGGATCCACTCAGTCGGGGATTGGAAGGAACATGCCACCCTTATCAATGTTGGAGTCTTATATCCCTCCCAGGAAGGAATCTAAAGACTCCAAAACATTACCTAAGTCCTCTACTAGGACTAGGATGGAGCCAACTAGCCACTCAGGGAATGTCCGCGACTCTCCCCAAGAAGAGCCTTCGGGGATAGAAGAAGACTTCGCTGCAAGTCCTACTGCAGGAGGAGACCAGCAAGAGTCAGAACATGTGTTTTGGCAAGTTCTGACTCTAATGAGGGCTCTCAACGAGTTTTCTGACCCAGAGATCCCTCCTTGAGAGGGCAAAGACCGTTGGTACTTAAAAGCCCTCTAAGACCAATGCAGCCCTACCCTGGTCTCAAAGGGTAAAGAGTACCAGGGACAAGATCTCACAACAGCTCTCCGAGATGTCGTCCTCCAACCGTTCCGGTACCACCAACAAGCTCCTCCCACCTCCTCGCGTACAGCAGAGGAGGTACTTCGAGATGCTTGAGGAGCCTTGTTTAGCTCTTCCTCTTCACCATTCGCTGGAAGAGCTAACCAGGGGAATCCCTCTTGAGAGACTCTCCTACCGGCAGGTCTCGTTCTCTGCAGCCGAGATCCTCAACCAGGAGAAAGTTGCGAAGTGTGTTATGCAAGTCACTTCGTGGCTCGATATCTGGTTGGGGACCTTAGGTATCCTGATACGTTCTGAGGATTTCTCCAAAGAACGTACCAGGAAAGCTATGGAAACCTTCCTTCTCTCAGGTACTCGCACGATCGAGTTTCTGGCCCACCAAGTCTCGAACTTGCGAGCAAATACCATCATGAAACGTTGGGATGCAGTAGCCGAGAGATTCCATCAGAAGGTCCCTAGCATCGAGATCAACAGGCTCAGACATTCCTCCGTAGAGGGATCTGTCTTGTTTGAGCCTAAGGATGTGGAACATGCTGCTGAGAGGTGGAGGAAGTCATATCAAGACTCCCTCCTTCATAGAGCTTTAACATCCAAGCCCTATAAGCCTCCAGCACCACTGCAGTCCTGTCCAGTCAAGACCACTAAGATGACAACAGCAGCGAAGACCTTGGTGTCTAAGCCCTTTCCTGTCAAAGAAAGGAAAGGCAAAATATCCTCCAGGGGAGGCAAGAATCCTAGAGGGAGCAGCCGAGGCCGCAAACGCTAGGATAGGCAGTCCCCCTGCATGTCCACCAGTGGTGGGATGCCTACAAAGTTTCTCAAACAGGTGGAAGCAACTCGGGGCCGATTCCTGGACAATCCGTGATCAGTCTAGGATATCGCGTCCGGTTCATAACATGTCTACTTCCCCTGACGACGAATCCAGTGTCATTGAACTCCCTTGCCATGGGATCGGCAAGGGGGCAAGCCCTTTGGGCAGAAGTCCAGACCCTGTAGAAGAAGGGCGCTCTCCAAGAGGTCCTCGACGGATCCCCAGGCTTCTTCAGTCGACTCTTTCTTGTGAAGAAGGCGTCTGGAGGCTGGAGACCAGTCATCGACCTCTCAGCTCTGAACAGGTTTGTCAAACAAACTCCGTTCAGCATGGAGACGGCGGACATGGTCAGACTAGCAGTAAGATCGCAAGACTTCATGTGCACACTGGACCTAAAGGACGCGTACTTCCAGATCCCAGTCCATCCGTCTTCAAGGAAGTACTTAAGATTCACCCTAGACAACAGAAAGTACCAGTTCAAGGTGCTGTGCATTGGTCTCTCCACAGCACCACAAGTCTTCACCAGAGTGTTCACCCAAGTATCATCATGGGCACACAGGATTGGCATCTGTCCCCTCCGTTATTTGGACGACTGGTTAATCCTAGCAGACTCGGTGTCAACCCTTCTTCAAAACCGAGACAAACTTCTGAGACTTTGCCAAGATCTGGGGATCATGGTAAATCTCGAGAAGTCTTCCCTGCTTCCCACTCAAAGACTGGTATACTTAAGCATGATTATAGACCCACTCTCTACAAAGCCTTCCCATCAGATGACAGGATAGCAAGGCTGAGGAAGGTCGCAAGACCTTTTCTCAGACGAGAGGAACTTCCAGCCCAATCGTGGTTACGTCTCCTCGGTCATCTTTCATCGCTGGCCCGTCTAGTTCCCAGTGGTCGCCTCAGGATGAGATCCCTCCAGTGACAACTCAAGCCTCGGTGGAATCAAGCGTACGACTCCCCGGACATCCAGATCAACAGGGGACCTGTGGAACTGACAGATCTCCAGTGGTGGGTGACAGACGAGAACCTACGAAAAGGAGTGGATCTTCTCGTCCTCCCCCTGGATTTGATGCTTTTTTTGGATGCTTCAAAAAAAAGGGTGGGGGGCCCACGTGCTGCACTACATGACTTCAGGCCTCTGGTCAGAGTCAGAAAAGTACGTCCACATAAATCTCCTAGAGATGAAGGCCGTCTTTCTAGCCCTTCAACAGTTCCAACAGTACCTGGCAAGTCACTCATTGGTGGTGATGAGCAACAACACCACAGTAGTGGCATACATCAACAAACAAGGAGGTACTTTTTTGCAGCAACTATCCCATGTAGCAGTAGAGATAATAAGATGGGCCGAAATCCACTCGATACCACTATCAGCACGCTTCTTTCTGGGCAAGAGGAATATGCTCGCCTACAACCTGAGCAGACCATCTCAGATAGTGAATACCGAGTGGTCTTTGGATCATCTAGTAGCCAACAAAGTCCTGCCTTTGTGGGGTTTTCCGACTGTGGACCTCTTCGCAACTGCCCTGAACTTCAGGCTCCCGCTGTACTGTTCCCCAGTCCCAGACCCCAAGGCTCTGTGTCAAGATGCTTTCCAACAACGGTGGGACAACATCGACGTTTACGCCTTTCGCCTGTTCTGTCTGATGAGGAGGGTACTCAACATGACCAGAACATCGGTCAATCTTTCAATGACCCTCATAGCTCCGCTATGGCATCACGCAGAGAGGTTCCCGGACCTTCTGCAACTCATAACGGAGCCGCCAAGAGAACTCCCTCCACAACACAATCTACTCAAACAACCAACATCTTTCACTAAGCCGTAGGTTCACTACGACTTCACGCCGGGAGACTATCCAGCATCTCTTCTCTGAGAGAGAATTTTCGCAACAAGTTGCAATTAGGATGTCTGGACACCTGCGAAAGTCTTCGGCAGCAGTCTACCAGGCAAAGTGGAAAGTCTTCTGTGGTTGGTGTCGTGGAAGGGTTATCTCTCCACTTGATGCCATTATTCCAGCAATAGCGAAGTTCCTCGTGTATTTGCGTGAAGAAATGCGTGGTTCGAGTTCCTTCCTATGAACCATTACGCCAGGCATCAGATCGCCACCTAACCTGGAAGACGGTGTTCCTGCTAGCTTTGGCCTCGGCCAAGTGAGTCAGCGAACTTCATGGTCTCTCGTATGACATCGCCCATTCAAGGGGATGGGGGGAGGTAACATTCAGCTTTGTCCCTGAGTTTATTGCTAAGATTCAGAATCCAGGAGTAGCGGATCCTCGATTCAACCCCTTCTGGATATCTAGTCTCCGTACTGTAACAGATGACCCAGACCATCTCTTACTATGCCCAGTAAGGAGCTTGAGGCTGTACCTCAAAAGAACAGCTGCAGCCCGTCCTCGTGTGCCAGCACTATTCGTCAGCACAGGAAGGACTTAGAGGAGGGTCGCCAAGAACACCATCTCTGCATGGATTCGCAGGGTCATTGACCTGGCACTGAATCCAGACCTTCCTCCGTCACGTCGCCCCAGAGCACATTATATCAGGGACATAGCTATGTCCCTGGCCTTTAAAAGAGACTACTCAATGACACAGGTTCTTCAAGCTGGGGTGTGGAAATGGCAAACCACATTCACATCCCACTACCTGCAAGATGTGACCCACAGGAGACTCGATACTTTCTCTATCGGTCCTGTGGTGGCTGCACAACAGCTGGTTTAAAACCTCAAGCTCCCTATTGGACAAGTAGCAGAATGTTGAGGGCATTGTTACCCGGTTTTAGTCTGCATGAATGAAAAGGTTTGACTGGCCCTTATTCTTTTCTTCATCATCCCCTCTCTTGGAGAAAAACGCATCCTGCGTTCACTGCATAGCTGACCTCAAACCACTGCAGGTAAACCTTGCTCCCTTGTGTTCCTAGTATTAATATTAGTACTGTTATGTCTCCATACCCTGACGAGGTGGTATTTGGAAAGTCCTAGTCTACAAGTTTCCATCTAAAGAACTTCAGAACAACTTTCCAGGACGAGTCACACTTCTTCATACCTTCGTACACAGCTTGCGTAGGCCGCAGACCTTGCGTAGCAAGGTTTTAGCGAGGTACAGGGACTCCTTATTTCTTGAGTGCTTACACACTCAAATAAGGAGCCCCCGGGCAAAGCCAAAAGTCAGACTGGCTGGGACGTCCACCCTTCCTAATGGGTGAGTCGCCCCTATTAAATAGTGTGGTTTGTATTCCAGTTATGGAACAAATGACAAATTCGTAGATAATTTGTATTTCTCCTAACTATACAAACATTAGCTATTTAACCAAACTTGCCCGCCAGCCCTATCCCCCTTGAAGTCCTACCTCCAAGCAGAGTGAGCTCAAGCACAGGTGTGTGGGGGGGGGGGGGGGGGTTAGCAAGCTACCCTCCCATACCTTCGCTAACTAGCGGTGTGGGTAGTAAACCCTCGTTAGAAATTAATGGCTCGTCATTTCAGGTACGCCGAAAGTGATACCCCTATGTAATAGCTAAGGTTTGTATAGTTAGGAAAAATACAAATTATCTACGAATTTGTCATATTAAAGGAAGATGTGAACGTGAGAGATCTGGCCGTGAATGAACAAGATGCGAAAATAGATGACTTGGAAAACAAACTTGCGGATTTTAGCGCAGATGCAGCAAATTCCACCCAGACCACTGACCTCACTGAGAAAGTTAACATTCATGCTATGAATATGGAATCAATTAAAGCAACACTTCAAACATTGATAGACCCAAACCGGAGAAACCGACATTTGCTGACAAAGTTAAGGAAAAAAATCTGTTGATAATTAAATCAACTAATACAACAACTAAAATTACTGAAAGAAAACCTGATGTTGAACAAGCACTTAAAGACATTCCTATACTTAACACGAGGTCAACTACGAATGCAAATGTTGTTGTGAACTTTGCAAACAATAGATCTGAGAAGAGGCAGCATACAAAATTCAGACATTGGTTGCTGACACTGAAATGAGAAAAATCGTAAGACTAAAACCAAAAATAATGATATGCAATGTATACAATGATGGAGAGGATTTAGTAAATGCTTGATTCAAAGAAATCTCTGCCTGAAACAAATCTAAAATATAGAAGAGAAGATAAGTGTAGTCCTGAAGAAAAATGCCTCGGGGGGGACCACCCACTATGTGCTGTAATGTGATCCTGAAGTTCGGACGGCTATTCATGACAATAGGGACAAAGTTTTGTTACGATAGGGTATCTATAACGTATGTGATAGGTACCATGTGATAACCTGTTACCACTGTCAGAGGTATGGACATCTTGAAAAAGATTGCAAGTCTAAGAATGATGATAAAGTCTGCGGGAAATGTTCAGGGAGACATTCCATCAGGGAGTGTAATTTGCAAGTGTCAAAGTGTATAAACTGCACAAAGTTAAACAAACCAAGTGACCACACAGTGAATTGTAGAGACTGCAAAGCTTATGACTTGTAATTGAAAAGACTAGCGGAAAATACTGATCAAGGTTACTAGGGATGTCATAAAATATGGCTACGTAAATATACAATCTGTAGGTAATAAGACTGTTCAAATTCGAGAATTGATAAACAAGAAATATTTGGATATGCTAGCATTATCTGAAACATGGCTAAATAACTTGGATCACTGAAATGACGCCCCCCCCCCACACACACACATGCCTTCTTTCACATACCGAGAGAAGGTGGGTCTGGTGGGGGTGTCGGACTTTATTCATAAAAGTTACTCAAATCTCAAAATGTTGAAAAGAATTAGTGTAACAAGCTTTGAATATATATAAATAAAATTTACGCCAAAAAACAGAAAAATATCCTTTGTAACAATCTACAAACCTCCTAGAACAAATACTAGTATCTTTTTTGAAGAATTCGGTGCTCTCATTGAGATGATTATCATGGAGAAAAACGAATTACTTGTCCGTGGAGACTTCAATTTTTGGATGGACGAAGCATCAAATCCTGACGCTTTGGCATTTAGTGAGTTACTAGAATCATATCGACTAGTGAATAATGTCAACTGTACAACTACTTTAACTGGGCATACGTTAGACTTAGTTCTAAGTGATGACATGAATAATATTGTATCTGATATAAAAGTTGAAGAGAAATGTACTATCTCCCCAGTACACAAACTTATTACATTTAGTCTACCTCTGCAGAAACATGCATTAGTAAAAAAAATAAACTTTAGACTAATCAAATTTTTCTCCTACTGTATTTATTGAAGAAGTTACAAAGAAAATAAATGATGCTATCAACATCCCTGTGATCATGATGACCAACGTCTGTTAGGAGCTAAGTGTGCTAACTGTCTTATGATGACTTACAATAAAGTGAGTAAAAGTGAATATGATACCATGTGCCCACCGATGGAAAAGACTATAACCGTAAAAGACCAATCTCCTTGGTTTGATGGAGAGACTTTGGTAAAAAAGAGAGAAAAAAGATGTAAAGAAAGTAAGTGGAATAGGTTAAAAACTGAAAGTACTTGGGTAGAATACAAAACTGCTGTGTGTCAATATAACTACCTACTAAGAAGGAAAAAAAGTGAATACCATAATGGGAAAAGTAAAAGAAAAGAAGCTACCTGATGTATACAGTGACCAGGAACTAGTAAATAATTTTCTAGTATTCTTGAAAAACAAAATTGAAAATATAACCAGGTCATTTGTAAATACAGTACAGTACTCAACATCAGATTAATGATACACCAGGCACACAAACAAAATTAATATGATTTAACAACATAACACAAGATGACACTAGAATTATCAAGAGAGCAAAGAAATCAAACTGCGCGATTGATCCTATGCCAATATCTGAAGTAATTGGTGAGAGAGACTTTTCTATTCTAGCCGAAATAATAATGAGAATAGCAAATGCAAGCATTGATGAATGTAAGTTTCCTAAATCTGAGAAAATGGCTATAGTCACACCAGTTCTGAAAAATGCACTGGACTACCAGGAATTAAGCTCATATAGACCTATTTCAAATCTATCCTTTGTCTCAAAAGTGCTTGAATATGTAATTCTTGAACAACTAGTCAGTCACTTAGAAGTAATAGAAGCTTTGCCTGACAACCAATCTGCTTACAGAAAACTATGCTCTATGGAGACAGCCATCTGCTTTGTTGTAAATGATATGCTAGAAATGATAGAGGAAAATAAATCTGGTATCTTATACTGCTCGATCTCAGTGCTGCTTTTGATACAGTTGTGCATGAACTGCTACAAAATGAACTAAGGTCCATCGGCGTTGAAGATCAAGCCTTCGAATACCTAAAAGACTACTTAGCTGGTAGAAATTATTGTGTACAAATTGGAAACTCTTATTCATCATATGAACCCTTAAACAGAGGGGTACCCCAGGGGAGTGTTCTTGGCCCAATCTTAGTCTGTATCTATACTGTACTATTGATCTATTGAAAATTCTACAAAGGCATGGCGTGAAGTTCAAACTATTTGCAGATGACTCACAATTTTACTTCTCCATAAATGATATACTGTACATGACACTACTGAAACTCTAAACCAAATCCTTGATAGTGTTAGTGAATGGATGACATTTATAAACAACTAATATTAAATGAGAACAAAACTGAATTCATGGTGGTGGGTAAGAGAAACAGCGTGAGAAACTTGGGTGATTTTCAAATGAACATAAATACAGTAATGACTTGGTGCCGATATCTAGTAAAGTTCGAGGTGTAGGTGTATTTCTTGACTGTAACCTGTCTCTAAATGCCCAAATAAATAATGTAATAAAAACTGCTGGTTATCATCTAAGAAATATTGCGTTTATAAAAAGTACTTGAACGAAAATTCTGTAAAGAAACTTGTGATAAACTGTGTTATTACTGTACTAGGATTGACTACTGCAACTCTATCTATTACAATTTACCAAAAGTGCATCTTAAGAAATTACAAAACATAATAAACAGAGGAGCAAGACTGATAAAAGGTGTGCCACCTAGAGAAAGGATCACCCCTAGACTAATCGATTTACACTAGCTGCCTATTAAAGCGAGAATTGAATTTAGAATATGTACAATAACCCACCAAGTTATCAGAACCGGTCGTCCAAAATACTTAAGAGAATTGCGACATGTTGCGCAGCCAACAAGTCGTGTCGACACAAGAATAGTTACAGATGGCTTCAAACTGTTGTAACCTAGATATATGTCTACTTTAGGCTCTAGTGCCTTTAAATATGCAGTCTGAGACTATATAATAAGCTCCCATGAAACATTCGAATGATTGAAGACATTAAGGCTTTCAAGAGAAAACTGAAGACTTTCTTATTTAAGAAATCATACAACAGTTACTATTTAGCAGTGAATGAACAATATGTGATCTGAAACGATAAATACTATGAACGAACAAGATAAAACAACCGCTGAGGACCTGTAGAGAGTGGTGTTCTCCTGCTGTATGGGACCAGAAAAGCAGCCATCAAAGTTAAGTAAGTAAAGTAACTTAATTATTATTATTATTACTTGCTAAGCTACAACCCTAGTTGGAAAAGCTAAATGCTATAAGCCCTAGGGCTCCAACGGGAAAAGTAGCCCAGTGAGGAAAGGAAATAAGAAAATTATAAGTGATTAACAGCTAAAGTAAAATATTTTAAGAACAGAAACATCATCCCAAAAAAATTTTCACATACAAACTGAAAACTTTAAAAAAATAAGAGGAAGAGAAATAAGATAGAATAGTGTGCCCTCAAGCAAGAGAACTCTATCCCAAGACAGTGAAAGATCATTGTACAGAGGCTATGGCACTATCCAAGACCAAAGAACAATGGTTTAATTTTGGAGTGTCCTCCTAGAAGAGCTGCTTACCATAGCTAAAGAGTCTCTTCTACCCTTACCAAGAATAAAGTAGCCACTGAACAATTATATTGCAGTAGTTAACCCCCTTAAGCGAGGAAGAATTGTTTGGTAGTCTCGGTGTTGTCAGGTGTATGAGGACAGAGAAGGATATGTAAAGAATAGGCCAGACTATTCAGTGTATGTTTAGGCAAAAGGAAAATGATCCATAATCAGAGAGAAGGATCGAATGTAGTACTGTCTGGCCAGTCAAAGGACCCAATAACACTAGCGGTAGTACCTCAATGGGTGGTTGGTGCCATGGCCAACCTACTACCTAAAATAGATGTCTGTTTGAGGCTCGAGGTGAGGATGGCAGGTTCATCCTTGCCAAGATTCCTGGACATGATGTATCGTGCTATGTTACCGGCATTTTTAGATTTATTTTAGAAGTAAGTCTTCTGAAAACCATTAAACTTTTTTGACTTCTTAGCTTTTATGGTTTTAATCGAGTATTCTTTTATTCTTTATATATAATAAATGATATCGGCATCAGTGACCTTAGATGTCATGATGCCAGAAAACTTTAAATCAATCAATCCTGCCCCCTGCATGTCCTGCCTGCTATAAAAAATGATGATATATCACAGGTGAGTGTGTGAGCAGTGTGGCCTGTTTACCATCCCACCAACCAGAACTGGTGGGGGTAACGTCTATGGTTGATTCAAAGATTCCTACGTTTCTGAGAATTCTTACCTGGATTAGTCACACTGCTGGTATCACACAATCAAACAGATTGCTCAGACTCCTAAAGTGTGCTATTGCATGTGAAATTTATGCAGCCTACTTCGTGGCTTGATCTTTGGTTAGGATCAGTGGGGAACCTGGTGCAAACCGAAAATTTTTCTAAGGACGGCACCAAGAAGGCAATGGAGTCATTCCTTCTGTACGGAAATCTGACTATCGTGTTCCTCGCCCACCAAGTAGTGAACTTGTGGGCCAACACCAGCTCGAGGCGCAGACTCGGTAGTCGAGAGGTTCCATCGGGAGGTCCTACACTGGGAGATTGCGAGATTCTGGAACTCCTCTTGGGAGGGCTCCTCTTTGTTCAAGGCAGACGATGTTGAGCGAGCTGCGGAGAGATGGAGGAACCAAGACTCTCCTCAATAGGGCCTTGACATCTCAGCCCTACAGACCACCAGCTCTCCCGCAGACCAAACAACCGAAGCCATCATCAAACAGGATTGCAGCTAATGACAACAGACAACAAGGGGTCTAAAAAGCCCTTTCCTGCCAAGAACAAGAAAGGCCCCGAGTCCTCCCGTAGAGGGAAACATCTTAGAGGAGGCAGCCAGGGCCACAAACGCTAGGATAGGCGATCTCTCCGCTTGTCTACCTGTGGGGGGATTCGTGCACCACTGCTGGAAGTAGTGGATGCAGCTTGGAGCCGAACCCAGGACAATCTCTGTGATTCGTTCAGGGTATCGCGTCCCGTATATCTCTTCCTCCGCTGATCAAGACTCCAGTGCAAAGGGATCCGCAGAAGGGTGTGCCTTTGGGCCGAAGTCCAGACCATGTTATAGAAGGGTGCTCTCCAAGAGGTCCTTGAAGAATTCCCCAGGATTCTTCAGTCGACTATTTCTTGTGAAAAAGGCATCTGGAGGCTGGAGACCAGTCATTTACCTTTTAGTTCTGAACAAGTTTGTCATCGTTCAGCATGGAGATGGCAGACACTGTCAGACAAGCAGTAAGACCTCCGGACTTTTCATGTGCACACTGGACCTAAAGGATGCATACTTCCAGATCCCAATCCATCCGTCTTCAAGGAAATATCTGATATTCAGTCTGGACAACAAGAAATACCAGTTCAAGGTGCTGTGCTTTGGTCTTTCCACAGCACCCCAAGTCTTCACGAGAGTGTTCGCCCTTGTGTCATTTTGGGTGCATGGATTCGGCATCCTTCTCCTTCGTTATCTGAACGACTGACTGATTCAAGCAGATTCGGTGGCAACCCTTCTTGAGCACCGAGACAAGCTTATGGGGCTTTGCCAAGATCTGGGGATCATGGTAAACCTCAAGAAATCATCCCTGCTTCTCTCTCAATGACTGGTATATCTAGGAATGATTATAGACACTAACCTGCACAAAGCCTTCCCATTAGACGACAGGGTAGTGAGGCTGAGGAAGGTTGTGAGACCTTTGCTCAGATGAGAAGAACTCTCAGTTCATTCTTGGCTTGTCTAGTTCCCAACAGCTGGCTCAAGATATGATCCCTCCAATGGCAGCTGAAGTCCATCTGGAATCTGGCCTTCGATTCCCCGGACATTCTGATCCCCATGGGACCAGAGGAATGGACGGACCTCGAATGGTGGGTAGCAGACAAGAATCTGCTAAAGGGCGTCTACCTTCTTGTCTCTCCCCCGGATTTGATGCTCTTCACAGACACATCAAAAGAAGGGTGAGGAGCCCACATGCTGCACCACACAACCTCAAGCCTTTGGTCAGAGTTTGAAAAGTACCAGCACATAAATCTCTTAGAGATGAAGGCTGCTTTCCTGGCCCTTCAATAGTTCCATTAGTTCCTGGTGGGCCATGCTGTGGTGTTGATGAGCGACAACACCCTGAAGGGTCTTCCCTACGAATCATTATGCCAGGCAACAGACCGCCACCTCATGTTGAAGATGGTGTCCCTACTTGCACTTTGTTTTCGGCCAAAAGAGTCAGCGAACTACATGGTCTCTCGTATGACATCACCCATTCAAGGGGATGGGGAGAGGTAAACTTTAGCTTCATCCCTGAGGATGTAGCTAAGACTCAAGATCCGGGGGTAGCTGGTCCTAGATGTGATTCTTTCCGGATAACGAGTCTCCATTCTGTACCCGATGACCCAGATCATCTGTTGCTATGTCCAGTAAGGAGTTTGAGGCACTACCTCAGAAGAACATCAGCAGCTCTCCCAGGGGTGCCATCACTTTTCATCAGCACAGTTAGGATCAAGAGGAGGAGCACACCATATATACATGGATTGGTAAGGTCATTGACCTTTCACTAAATCCAGATCCTCCTCCAGCACGTCGACCTAAAACACATGACGTCGGGCATTGCTATGTCTCTGGCCTTCAAACTTTACACTGTGGCGCAGGTTCTATGAGCGGGCGTGTGGAAGTGTCAAATGACCTTCACCGCCCACCACCTGTAAGACATAACTCACAGAAGACTCGATACGTTCTGTATCAGTCCTGTGGTGGCTGCACACCTGGTTTAATATCTCAAGGTCCTTGAGGGACAAGTAGCAGGAGGTTGAGGGTATTGGTTACCCAGTTTTAGTCCTAATGAATGAAAAGGAATAACTGGCTCTTTTCTTCTCTTCATCCTCCCCTCTCGGGGAAAATCAACATCCAGGGTCCTCTGCATAGCTGGCCTTAACCACTGCAGGTAAATCATTGTTTCCTTGTGTAACCTAGTAATGTGTCAATACTGTTGTGTCCCCATACCCTAGCGAGGTGGTATTGGGTATGTCTTGGTGACCTCTGACGATTCCTATGACTCCGAAGAACTCTTACCTTGACAGTCACATTGCTAGTACTGTATTTCAACACACTGCTTGTGTAGGCTACAGACCATGCATAGTAAGATTTAGTATGGTGTTAGGGTTTTCACACATAAAGGGGAATCCTCAGGTAAAGCCTAATGGGTGAGTCAACTCCTATAAATAGCGTAGGTTTGTATTCCAGTTATGGAATAATTGACAAATTTGGAAGTAATTTGTATTTTTCCTAATTATACAAACTTGCAGCTATTTATACAGATTTTACTGCCAACCCAGTCCTCTTTGAAGTCCTACCTCCAAGCAAAGTGAAGTTCAGTCACAGGTGTGTGAATGAGAAAGGGTAGCTACCACCCCCCACCCCCCCAACTAACTAGCAGTGTGGGTGGGTAACCCTCACTAAATTCTAATGGCTTGTCCTTCCAGCTTTGCTGAAAGTAATACCCCTATAAATAGCTACAGGATTGTATTGTTTGGAAAAATACAAATTACTTCCAAATTTGTCATATTAACAGTGTTATTACTATACCTGTATATTAATTGATTCTCCTCTTGCAGGTTTTGCAGGTGATTGATATAATTCCTACATACAATATTTGAATTTATAAGAAAATCTTGCAATGTTTTCTGTTTCAGGATCGAATGGAAGTAATTACAGTATTAGGGGCCGGGTTACTTGTTGGAACATCATTAACTGTAATTATACCCGAAGGTGTCAACACACTATTCAACACTAGTCCGAGCCCCAAAGGAGGTCTGTATGGTTACTAAATTATTAAATATTATTATGCAAATTTGCAAGCCTGTTTACAAGGATGCCAGATATAAATTATTTTTTGTTCCGACACTACATACACCTTAAGCTCTTTACGTTGGAGTATTATTTCAGCGATAGCTGAAACTAGCCGTTAAAGCTTTTGAGAGGTGTAACTACCCTCCGCTAGTTAGCGGAGGAGGCTAGCATTGGTAGACTAGGACCCATCTTACACCAACACTAGTAAACAACCGTCACTTTTATTTTGTCTCAGTGGAGTACAGACGTCTTACTCCTCCTCCGTTAAAACCAAATAAAAAGATTTCCTAAATTACTGGGCCAAGAAGCTAAAAATTTCCTTTTGATCCTTTTCTCTTTCAGGTGTGACTGTCCATGGAGATCGTAATCATGCAGGTTTATCCTGGCAATAAAGGGCACCGTTTTGGCACCTTCATGTCGACAGAGGAGACGGATCCTCACAGTCTCTGCCCATGCCCTGCTCCAGTTCATCAGAGCATAGCTTTTCGGAGCTGCATGATGATGGTGGGAGGCGATTACTTGCAATTCCTACCCCTTTCATCATTTCTGGAGGAAAGAACATGCTGTCAGTCCTCTCTCCTCGCGGGAGTTAGGTAACAGACAGACGCGAAGAGCGAGAATCCACGAATACTTGCTGCCTAAGGGTGGGATAACTCCTAACGCTACCAACTCGCTGCCCATTGTCTATCCACGGTCGATTAACACACTAAGTACTGCCTAATATTGTTTTACTTGGTTTCTATCACAGTATAAGTATTGTGTAATTGAATAATAATATTTGTTCCGTAACTGGAATACAAACCACGCTATTTAATAGGGGTATTACTTTCTGTGTATCTGAAATGACGAGCCATTCATTTCTAATGAGGGTTAACTACTCACACCGCTAGTTAGCGGGGGGGTAGGGAGGGTAG
The DNA here is from genome assembly GCF_036898095.1 of Palaemon carinicauda. Lineage (NCBI taxonomy): Eukaryota > Metazoa > Arthropoda > Malacostraca > Decapoda > Palaemonidae > Palaemon > Palaemon carinicauda. The sequence goes on along the minus strand of NC_090746.1, from coordinate 39,437,491 downwards.
CTTGCTACCGCTCCCCCTCACACACACCTGTGATTGAGCTCACTTTGCTTTCGGCTCGGATGGTAAACGAACGTTGCTGTTCTTCATCCTCGCCGACAATTGCCAGCCATTAATGCTTTTTGTTTTCTCTTTTTTCTTAGACTGTGTGTGTGAAGTTGACTTCTGCGACCATGGGCACCTGCCCTGGACTCTCCGACCGCCTTTGTGGAACATTTATGTCGGCGGTCGAGACTGATCCTCACGCCCTTTGTCCTTCTTGCAGAAGTCAACGATGTGAGTGTCAACAAGTGTAGTGAGTGTAGGGAGTGGTCTTCCTCCTAGTGGGAGAGGTTTTCGCGACGGCGGAAGAAGTCCAAGCGGGATATTTCTCCTTCAAAGGTTAGTTCGAAGGGAGGAAAACCCAAGGCCTCTTCTTCCGTCACCCAAACCTCCTCCGAAGCTCCTACTCGGTCGATCTCTTTCGAGAGACCGTCGAGTAGTAGCGTAGACCAATCTATTTCTGACCAACCCTGGGTCTTGAGAGATGAGGTTGCTTCCCCTAGCGAAGCCGCCCCACCTCTCCCCCCGGGGGAGGCCTTGTCACTAACCTTCGTGTTTCAGATTTGGTCCTCCTTGGGGCTCACGGGTTCTCCCTCGTCGTCGCCTTCAGGTAGATCCTCTGACACTTATCGACGTTGTTGTGTCAGAGGTGTCTCATGAGGTGTTTCCCCTGTTCCCGACCATCCTCTGAGGGGGAAACTAAGTTCAATGTCTGTTTCTCCTGCAAGTGTTTCTCTCCCTCGGGGGAGTTCACTCACAGAGACTCCTCTTCGGAGGACTGCTGACGGTCAGCTTGCTGATCCAATGGTCCACAGAGGGCGCATCCGTTGGAAGGCTCACCTTACTCTTCGCCTTAGAGGCCTTCCTTCACCTGCGGTGAGGAGACGCCTCTTTGGTTCAACATCCTCAATGCAGTCCCCCGCAGAGGAGCCTCTAGACCTTCAATCATCCATCACTGCACTTGCAACCAGTCTTGTGACTTAAGTCCTGGACCTCTCTGCAGATCGTTCGCGATCTCCTTCGGTGGATGGTCATCATTTTAAAGGGCACGTCGACCATCCATTCAACAGACCTGCCGACCTTTCATCGCCGTTCCTGTATGAGCCTAATAAAGTTCCTCCAAAGTGCGCTATTGCGCGACACCACTCGCCCTGCGCATCACACGCGTACGAGCCCTGACCAGCGCTCACCAGCAGGTCGTCAATCACCAATGCTTCGGCGCACCACCCATCCTGCTCGCCCTCACAAAGGGTAGCAGCCTCACGCGCTTGTGCGCGAACATGCATTCTGGCAGGTTCTGACTCTAATGAGGGTTCTCAACGGGTTTTCCGACCCAGAGATCCCCCCTCGAGAGAGAGCAAAGACACGGTCCTAGACCGCGTCCTTGGTACTCAAAAACCCTCTAAGACCAGTGCAGCCCTGACCTGGTCTCAAGGGGTGAAGAGTACCAGTAACAAGATCGCCCAGCAGCTCTCCAAGATATCCTCCTCCAACCGTTCCAGTACCAAAAACATGCTCCTCCCACTTCCTCGCGTACAGCAGAGGAGGTACTTCGAGATCTTGGAGGAGCCCAGTTCAGCTCTTCCTCTTCACCACTCGCTGGAAGAGCTAACCAGGGAGTCCCTCTTGAGAGACTCTCCAACCGACAGGTCTTGTCCTCGGCAGCCAAGATCCTTAACCAGGAGAAGGTCATGAAGTATGCTATGCAAGCTAGTTCGTGGCTTGATATCTGGTTAGGGACCTTAGGTATCCTGATACGATCCGAGGATTTCTCCAAGGAACGTACCAGGAAAGCTATGGAAACCTTCTTTCCCTCAGGTACTCACACGATCGAGTTTCTTACCCACCAAGTCTTGAACTTGTGGGCAAATACCATCTTGAAACGTCGAGATGCAGTAGCTGGTAGGTTCCACCAGAAGGTCCCTAGCACTGAGATCAATAGGCTCAGACATTCCTACATAGAGGGGTCTCATCTGTTTGAGCCTAAAGATGTGGAACATGCTGCTGAGAGGTGGAGGAAGTCTCATCAGGACTCCCTCCTCCATAGGGCTTTAACATCTAAGCCTTATAAACTTCCAGCACCACAGCAGTCCCATCCAACCAAGACCACAACCATGACAAAAACTGCAGCGAAGACAACGGTGTCTAAGCCCTTTCTTGTCAAAGAAAGGAAAGGCAAAAAGTCCTCCAGGGGAGGGAAAAATCCTAGAGGGAGCAGCCGAGGCCGCAAACGCTAGGATAGGCAGTCCCCCTGCATTTCCACCTGTGGGGGTATGCCTACAAAGTTGCGCAAACATGTGGAAGCAACTCTGGGCCAATTCCTGGACAATCTCCGTGATCAGTCTAGGATATCGTGTCCCGTTCATAACATGTCTACCTCCCCTGACGACGAATCCAGTGTCATTGAACTCCCTTGCCATGGGATCGGCAAGGGGGCAAGCCCTTCGGGCAGAAGTCCAGATCATGTAGAAGAAGGGCGCTCTCCAAGAGGTCCTCGACGGATCCCCAGGCTTCTTCAGTCAACTCTTTCTTGTAAAGAAGGCGTCTAGAGGCTGGAGACCAGTCATCGACCTCTTAGCTCTGAGCAAGTTTCTCAAACAAACTCCATTCAGCATGGAGACGGCAGACACGGTCAGATTAGTAGTAAGACCGCAAGACTTCATGTGCACAGTGGACTTAAAGGACGTGTACTTCCAGATCCCAGTCCATCCGTCTTCAAGGAAGTACTTAAGATTCAGCCTAGACAACAGAATATACCAGTTCAAGGTGCTGTGCTTCGGTCTTTCCACAGCACCACAAGTCTTCACCATAGTGTTTACCCTAGTGTCATCTTGGGCACACAGGATTGGCATCCTTCTCCTCCATTATCTGGACGACTGGCTAATCCTAGCAGACTCGGTGTCAACCCTTATTCAACACTGAGACAAACTTCTGAGACTTTGCCAAGATCTGGGGATCATGGTAAATCTTGAGAAGTCCTCTCTGCTTCCCACTCAAAGACTAGTATACTTAGGCATGATTGTAGACACCATTCTCCACAAAGCCTTCCCATCAGAGGACAGGATAGCAAGGCTGAGGAAGGTCGCAAGATCTTTTCTCAGACGAGAAGAACTTCCAGCCCAATCTTGGCTACGTCTCCTCGGTCACCTTTCATCGCTGGCTCGTCTAGTTCCCAATGGTTGCCTCAGGATGAGATCCCTCCAGTGGCGACTCAACTTCCGGTGGAATCAAGCACACGACTCCCCTGACATCCAGATCCCCATGGGACCTGCGGAACTGACAGACCTCTAGTGGTGGGTGACAGAGAATCTACGAAAGGGAGTGGACCTTCTCGTTCTCTCCCCGGATTTGATGCTGTTTTCAGACGCTTTAAAAAAGGGTGGTAGGCCCACGTGCTGTACCACACAACCTCAGGCTTCTGGTCAGAGTCAGAAAAGTACCTCCACATAAATCTCCTGGAGATGAAGGCCGTATTTCTGGCCCTTCAACAGTTCCAACAGTTCCTGGCAAGTCACTCTGTGGTGGAGATGAGCAACAACACCACAGTAGTGGCCTACATCAACAAACAAGGAGGTACTTTTTCGCAGCAACTATCCCATGTAGCAGTAGAGATACTGAGATGGGCCGAAATCCACTTAATACCACTATCGGCACGCTTCATTCCTGGCAAAAGGAATGTGCTCACCGACAACCTGAGCAGAGCATCTCAGATAGTGAGTACCGAGTGGTCTTTGGATTATCTAGTAGCCAACAAAGTCCTGCCTTTGTGGGGTTCTCCGAGTGTGGATCTCTTCGCAACGGCCCTGAACTTCAGGCTCCCGCTGTACTGTTCGCCAGTCCTAGACCCCATGGCTCTCTGGTAAGATGCTTTCCAACAACGGTGGGACAACATCGACGTTTACGCCTTTTGCCCGTTCTGTCTGATGAGGAGGGTACTCAACAAGACCAGAACATCGCTCAATCTTTCAATGAAACTCATAGCTCCGCTATGGCATCATGTAGAATGGTTCCCGTACCTTCTGCAATTCCTAACGGAGTCTCCAAGAGAACTCCCTCCACGACACAATCTAGTCAAACAACCACATGCGAACATCTTCCACAAAGCCATAGCTTTGCTACGACTTCACGCCTGGAGACTATCCAGCATCTCCTCTCTGAGAGAATATTTTCGCAACAAGTTGCGATTAGGATGTCTGGACATCTGCGAAAATCGTCAGCAGCAGTCTACCAGGCAAAGTGGAAAGTCGTCTGTGGTTGGTGTCGTGGAAGAGTTATCTCTCCACTCGATGCCACTATTCCAGCAATAGCGGAGTTCCTCATGTATTTGCGTGAAGAAATGTGCCTATCAGTCTCGGCAGTGAAAGGCTATCGCTCAGCCTTAAGCATTGCCTTCAGACTGAAAGGAATGGACATTTCTTCATCGCTAGAAATTTCTCTACTCATACGTAGTTATGAACTTACCTGCCCCCAGTCAGTAGTGAGACCTCCCCCATGGAACGTGGTTCGAGTTCTCAGTCTCCCCATGAACCAATTACGCCAGAAAAAAGATCCCCTCCTGACTTGGAAGACGGTGTTCCTGCTAGCTTTGGCTTCGGCCAAGCGAGTCAGCGAACTTCATGGTCTCTTATACGACATTGCCCATTCAAGGGGATGGGGAGAAGTAACGTTCAGCTTCGTCCCTGAGTTTATTGCTAAGACTCAGAACCCGGGAGTAGCGGATCTTCGATTCGACTCCTTCTGGATTTCTAGTCTCCGTACTGTAACAGATGACTCAGACCATCTCTTACTATGCCCAGTAAGGAGTTTGATACTGTACCTCAAGAGAACAGCCGCAGCCCGTCCTCGTGTGCCTGCACTATTCGCCAGCACAGGAAGGACCAAGAACACCATCTCAGCATGGATTGGCAGGGTCATTGACCTGGCACTGAATCCAAACCCTCCTCCGTCACGTCGCCCCAGAACACATGATGTCAGGGGCATAGCTATGTCCCTGGCCTTCAAAAGAAACTACTCAGTGATGCAGGTTCTTCAAGCTGGGGTGCAGAAACGTCAAAACACGTTCACATCCCACTACCTGCAAGACGTGACCTGCAGGAGACTCGATACGTTTTCTATCGGTTCTGTGGTGTCTGCACAACAGCTGGTTTAAAACCTCAAGCTCCTTATTGGACAAGTAGCAGAAGGTTGAGGGCATTGTTACCCGGTTTTAGTCTGCATGAATGAAAAGGTTTGACTGGGTCTTATTCTTTTCTTCATTCTCCCCTCTCTTGGGGAAAGCAGCATCCTGGGTTCTCTGCATAGCTGACCCCAAACCACTGCAGGTAAACCATGCTCCCTTGTGTACCTAGTATTAAGATTAATACTGTTGCGTCCCCATACTGTGACGAGGTGGTATTGGGAAAGTCCTAGTGCACAGTTTTCCATCTAAAGAACTTCGGAATAACTTTCTAGGACAAGTCACATTTCTACATACCTTCACACACAGCTCGCGTAGGCCGCGAACCTTGCGTAGCAAGGTTTTAGCGAGGTGCAGGGACTCCTTATTCCTTGAGTGCTAACACACTCGGATAAGGAGGCCCTGGTAAAGCCAAAAAGCCAGATTGGCTGGGATGTCCACCCTTCCTAATGGGTGAGTCACCCCCTATTAAATAGCGTGGTTTGTATTCCAGTTACGGAACAAATGACAAATTCGTAGATAATTTGTATTTTTCCTAACTATACAAACCTTAGCTATTTAACCAAACTTGCCCACCAGCCCTATCCCCCTTGAAGTCCTACCTCTAAGCAAAGTGGGCTCAAGCACAGGTGTGTGAGGGGGAGCTTTAGCAAGCTATCCTCCCTACCCCCGCAAACTAGTGGTGTGTGTAGTTAACCCTCGTTAAAAATTAATGGCTTGTCATTTCAGCTACGCCGAAAGTAATACCCCTATTAAATTGCTAAGGTTTGTATAGTTAGGAAAAATACAAATTATCTACGAATTTGTCATTTTGGTATGTTTACAGTACGTGCACACTATGTACTGGGCCCGGTAAGTCTTGAGTAGTGTAAAGTACAGTACATAACACTACAGTAGTCATCGGGACACTTACAACAACAAAACACTGTTGTTCCTGTCTAATATAACACTCGCTGATACTGTAGTACTGTATATATTACTATAATATATGTACAATACAGTCAAGCTGTACTGTAAGTTTGTTCCAGAACTGGAATACAAACGTACGCTATTTATAGGGGTATTACTTTCGGCGAAATTGAAAGACGAGCCATTAGACTTTTAGCATGGATTAACCACCATACCGCTAGTTGGTGGTGGTGTGACCACTTCACTTTTACTTTTGGCTCCAACTTACCAGCCTTTTGACTTTTTAATCTCTTTCTTTTTTTTTCTTTTTTTTTTTTTTTTTTTTTTTTTTTGTATACTGTATATGATAACATTCTTTATGTTTTTTTATATTTTCTAAGCTTTCTTTACAGTGAATGTTGCTGTTTGTGCAGCAGGTTCTCAAGGGCGGGAACCTTCCTTTATGGCCTTCCTCCCTTGGACAACGGTCATCCTGTAGGCGGATGGCCGCTGCCGCAGGGGAGTTCCCATAATTTGAATACTCCCCCGTTCAGCTGTTGTCGTCGCCCTCCCTTCTACGTGTTCGTGGAGGGAATCTGCTTGTGTCCTTCACAGAATTTGACTTGGTCTTGCTCTTTCTAACTGACAACGCTGCTTACTTTACGTGGGCGGCCGGCAGATTTTCTGTGGCCCGTATGCCTTCCCCGTTCACCTGTTAGGATGTACTTCTGAATGTTTTTTTCATTAAGTGAGATAATACCTGTTTGTAATTCAACTTTTCAGCTTTGACTCCGCTTGCTGGCGGAGGGTGCGCTTGACCTTAACATGTCCGCTCCCTCTCGGGGAACCCCCTTCTTGCTGGATTGTTGAGTGGTTCTCCCAAGAAGTTTATTTTGTCAGCTTAATTGATTAATTGTAAATTTAGTTTCGTTACGGTTTTTTATGCTGCCGCTCTCTCTCTCTCTCTCCTGTAGGTTCGTCCGGGGAAGGGAGTGCACAGTCCTTAATTTTTATCTGTTCTCTCGGGGAACACCTTTTCTGTCAGCGGATTAGGTGTTCCTCCCGAGGGAGTTTCTTCTTCTATAATTTTTTTTTATTTTTCCTCAGTTAGCAATGCAATACTTCTTCATTCGGCTAAGACAGCTGACTTATAAAAGAGTAGTGCTGTTTGTTCCTGTGGAATCTGCTATCACTACACCATCTCCTCTGCCTGTGCCAGCTCCTGATCAGCTCGCTAAACCAGAGGAACTAACTTGGCTACATTTTCTCGGGTAACGCTTGATGCAGACCTTCAACTTGAACAAGGTTTGCTAATGGGAAGCAAGTAGTGCCGCCCGGAAGTCCACCTCCAGTGGCTGGACAGCAAATAGTGCAGCCCGGAGGTCCACCTCCAGGGGCTGGACTACTTTCTCTCCTGAGGGAGAGTTATCCTCACCGGGTGTTGTAGTGTCCTCCCTTTCGAGGGAGAAATTCCTTTCATCTTCTCTGTCTGGCAACCCTCCCGCCTGTGGGGAGAATTGCTGACCGATACATCTCATTGGCTGTTGCAGTTTCTTCTCCAAAGACTATCCTCCCCTTCGGTGGTGGAGCAAAGCCCTAGGCAACTCTTCGGAGACCTTCCAGCTGAGCAGTCTTCCATGCGGAGGATCATCATTGTTAACAGTGAGCTCGCTGAGTTCGTAGTCCTCTTCGTCGCCTCAGACCCGCTCTTTCACCTTTGGCAGAGACGTCTGTTGGCTGTTCAGCCTTATCTTCGCAGTGCACCTCTTCGAATTATCTTCCTCACTATGGTTCTCCTGGTTCCCAACTTTCGCCCGTTTCGTTGGATGCGGTCTTGTTCGCCAGCATTGAGGCATTCAACAGACCATGTCACCTCTTCTCCTGCTCGCCAATGAATCCCGGTGTGTGACTAGCCATCTAGGATCCATTCGTAATCTTCTCCAGTGGATGATCGTCCTTCCAAGGGTCACATCCTTTCTCCAGGTCTTCGATTGGCTGCGCGCTGATCTCCTGCTCGCCGATCTCCTGCCCTTATCCAATGCTCCTCTCCGACTTCTTGCCATTCAACTGCTGCTCGTGGCTTACTGTTGCCAATGGCTAGATTGCCGATCCCCAATTGTCAGCCTGCCAATTGTCAATCTCCAGCTCGCCAATCCCGAGCTCATCGATCACCCATCATCAGCTTGCCAATCGCCGATTGCCAGCTAGTCTTTCTCCGATCGTCAACCACCAGTCTTGCAGATCGCTGATCTCCAGCTCGTTGATCGCCGATTTCTAGCTCGCTGATTGCCGATTTCTAGCTCGCTGATTGCCGATCGCCAACTCATCAATCGTCGAACCATACTGCTGTTCATCAAGTAACTGATTGTCGATTGCCTGCAGCTCACCATTCGCAAGCTTGCCTATATGCAGCTCTCTGATTGCCAGCTCATCGGTCGACAGCCTACCATTTGCCAGCTCACTGTTTGCAAGCTCAATGATCACCGATAGTAAGCTTAAAGATAGCTGATCGCTTGCTCGGGGGTCACCCGATCTCCAATTCGCTAGCTCACTGTTAGCCAGCTCGCCAATCGCCGATTCAATGGCTAGACGATCTCCAGCTTCTCACCAATCGCACCGATCACCGATTGGCGTTTGATAACTTGTCTTTCGCCGCTCTTGACAGGCGACAGCTCACCGTTCGTCAACATGACGTTCGCTTAATCGCCATTAGCTGTTTACCAGCTCGTGCTCATATCTAAGTCACCTCGAGATCGTCTTCTCTCTTTGCTGCTTTGGGAGTCCTCACATGTAGAGTTGAAGGAGTTTAACGCAGTTTTCCTTCTGGGAACCTACCCCAGCGCTCTCTATCAATGACTGGGGTTAATGCACGAGGATTACCCTTGGCACATAATACCCCTACTGGTTCCCAGCCCATGGACTCTCGGCGGTCTCGTCGTTTGCCAGCCTCGCGGTGCTCAACAGACCATCACTCCTCGCGATCTGCTCGCCGACGAACTCCGGTTCGTGGCTCACCTTCTGGTTCCAGCTATTCGGTCAATCTTCCATCACCAACTCGTCTATAGGCTGCCGCTTGTCGTTCATCGATTGTGGTCAGTTCGTGTCCTCTCCAGCGGTCTACCGCTCTCCTAAGGGTCACAGGCCTTCCCCAGGTCACCAATCGTTAGCGCGCCGATCGCCTACTCATCGATATCCGACCTGCTGACCTCTGACTCACCCATCTCCAAGTCACCTATTGCCAGCAGCCCTCCACTTGCTGGCTCGTCAGCAGTCTATCTTCTCGACTGTCACCTTCTCGTCCTTCACCAACGACTTGCTGCTCTCCAAGAGTGGAAAGCAATGACACCAGTCTCGTGCTGCTCGTCGTTCGCCAACTTGCCGATCGCTTAGACGATCATCAAACGACCAATAGTCTCCCTCAGCTGCTCGCCGACAGACAGCTGCGCGTGACCTTGCTGCCACACTACAGCTATCCCAGGAACCAGCCCCCAATTGTCACTGACGTTTGCCAGAACGACACCACTAATGAACGGCACCGTTCGTGGGAAGAAAAACTTTCTAAGTCTACTCCTTGAGCTTCCAAGCTCCCTCCAGAGATATGTAAGTCTTCTTCCCATCATTCTCCTTCGGCTCGTTCTCCCCGCAAATGCAGAACATTGCTTTCGCCGAGGAGAGCAGGAAAAAGCAAGACATCTAAGCAGCAGGAGTTCAAAGTTCTGAAGGACCCCCTTCACGGCCAATTTCTTTCCCTTGGAAGGAGACATTAGCACTGCAGTTCCTCAAGAGCTTCTTCGACAGTGGATAAGACTTCCTTGCGAAGACTCTCTTTGTCGTTCCCGTTAGGAGAACTTTCCTATAGTGCAGTTATTGATCAGGAGTCATGGTTTGAAGCCTTGGTTGGGCTGTCACGCAAGCCTTTGTGACAGATATCCCACATGCTTGTCTGTTAGAAACTCCCAAAATCCCTCTGGAGGAGTCTTCCTCGCCTTCTACGAACCCAAGGCAAAAGTTCACAGTTTCTTCCCGCAGAGAAATTTTTTGTTTCTTTCTCTTCCCTGGAGTAGAAAAGTGGAGTCCCTGGCAAGTTAGTCTCCTCCAGGGTCAAGTTGACCCCTGTCAGGATGTCCAAGGGAAGATCAAGTGTTATTGTGCCTGCTCCTCCTTGTCCTCCTGGTCCACAGCCAGCAGTCCAGGTGGTAGTTTCGTGCAGGGAAGAGACCCTATACAATTCTTTCCGGCCCTTGCCCATTAATGGAAGATAGGATCCTTCTCCCTACTGGTGACCAACATAAGGGTGTTCTACTGAAACTGTGCTAGACCTTCTTCTCTTCAAGGAAAGAGTCTAAGGACTTTAAGACACTGCTGAAATTTTCATCAAGGATTACGAAATCAGCAGAGGGTTTCAGGCAATCACAACTCACCCCGAGATGACGTCTCGTGGGTGGAACATAACGTTTTCGCTGCTAGTCATACATTAGAAACTTCTAAAGGTTCGACAAGACTGCATCAGTTTCCATGGAATCCAACCTCTTCAAGAACAGTTTGATCCTAAGTCCTTCAGGTATCATCCTTTCATCTGATTTTCTACAAGATCTGAGTAAAAGACTGTCCTGATAAGGAGGTTGTTAGATGAGAATATCATCCAGGGAGTCAATCTCATTGGTTCTTCCCCAAATTGATTCCTCCCTCCAGATGCATCAAAGAAAACGGGGAGGGCATGCTGTATCACTTGACCTCTGGGCTGTAGTCAGAGCCCAAATGGGACCACCTCTTAAACCTCTCAGAGAGGAGGGCAACCCTCCTGCGGGCAAGAGGTACCACCCCTTCGAGGGTAACTCGGTTCGAGCTCCGGCTCATTTCTCGTACATTGCCTTATGTCGACTTTCAACTTGGGCTAGAACTCGGGGATGGGAAACAGAGAGTCTGGCCAAGAGAATTGTTTCTAGGTGCTGGAACTCTCCTTTCTGTGGTAGGGAGAATCGCCAACTACGGCAGCAGATGTTGATCGTGTCTTTCCCGTTTGCCGAAAAGACTTCCTTCTCCCTTTGGTCTTCCCTTTGAGGGATTCTTCCAGTGAAGAGAGGTATTCATCCACTTCCCTCCTGAGGGAGTAGTTCCTGCCCCAGCCATTATGCAGCAATCTTCCTGCTTGCTGGAAGGATCGCTGACAGTGGCAGCAAACAGTTGCCGCCTTTCCCATCCTCGAGAGAATCTTCCTTTTCCTGGTTGGTCTCCCCTTCGGGTGATTCCTCCCATGGGAATTTGATTTGCCCATTCTCCGCTTTTGCGATTCAGAGCAGACCCCGTCATCAGCAGTCTTGTCTCGCTAGAAGACTCGTCTCACCTACTGACGTAGATCCTACGAGAATTGGATTCATCCATTCCCTGCCATGATCTTAGGGATCAGACTTGTCTGGCCAACAAGACTCGTCTTTCCCAGTAGACTCGCCTCGCCAACAAGATTCTTCTTACCCTGCAGACTCTACATCATGCCAGCTTATCTACAACTCCCAACGGAGATCCCTCAGCTACGCTAAACAGCCAAATGTGAACATCTTCCACAAAGCAGTATCTTCACTATGACTTCATGCCTGGAGACTATCCAACTCCTCCCCTCTCAGGAAGTCTCTCCTACAACAGATTGCAAAGAGAATTTCTGGATATCTGGATAGATCCTTGGCTTCGGCTAATCCCGGCTAAGTGGGCTGTAAGTTGGTATCATAGAAGGTTTATCCCTCCCATTGATACCACTATGCCAGTATTATGGTTGTTCCTCGATTACCTTCAGGAAGAAAGATTCTCTTGGTCTCGGTACGGAAAGGTACCGTTAGCCCTTAAACCTAGCCTTTAGACCGGAAGGAATTGACCTTTCTCTACGTCGGCATTGCCCCTCGTACAGAGTTTCGAGCCACAGAGGTCTCCTGACCTTGATGACAGGTGTCCCGCCCCTGTTGGGTTCTGCCAAGAGTGTCGGCGAACCTCATGGGACACCCTTAATGTCTCATTCATGACAATGGGTCAAATAGTGATCAACCTAATGTCTCGAAGCTCAGATCCCAGAATCTGAACCCTTTGGTCTGGGAGTCCTTCGCAATATCACCAATGATCCAGCCCACACACTTTCATGTTCAGACAGGTGCCCTGTCATGCATTGACCTTTCAATTGCAAGCTCTAACTGCCCTCTCGATTTTGAATGGAGAACGTTAGATGATTGGCATACAAGTGATCATGCTCCAATTATCATAAAAACAAACAATAATCCACCCTTACAGAGATGGCACGATGGAACCTTGGCAAGGGAGATTGGAATAGATTTCCGGAGCTAAGTGAAATTGAAGGGAATGCAGAACAGTTTGAAAGTGTAGATGATACCATAGACTTACTAAATGAAACTCTGCATACAGCAGGAGTCAATTTAATTCCCAAAACCACAGGTTTATTTAAATGGTGACCAGTCCCTTGGTGGTCATCAGAACTAACTGAGCTGCACAGAGCCACAAGAAGATCTTTTAACTCGATTGCGCAGACGCCATACTCAGGATCAGTCTGCAGAAGTTGTGTTTTTTGCCCAACAGATGCCTGAAGAGTCTGCGAATGTTGATAGATACAGCAGCAGTGAGTCTTCCCTTCAGATGATAACATCAACAAATGGAGAGATGTAGCACAACTGGTCCTTACCGTTCAACAGCTATCAGCCTGCTGTGACAATGTCTTCCAGAACATCTTTCATCGTTAGAAAAGCTTGTGCCTCACTGACATACAATATTTTTTTTAACCTTATCACTTAGTTTCATTCCTTGACTTATAAGGGTGACCTGAAGATTTATTTCTCAACCTAAACGCAAAAATTGATACGATATACAAATGATGGACAGCAAATGGGGAAAGCCCCAAGAGAAAAAAATGAAAATGAAAGGGTAGAAAATTTTTACTTGGGGACTGAAGAGGCAGTGCAAATAGCCTTTAATACTGTGCAAGGCTCAATGTAGAAAGTACCCTCATATGGGAGATGTGGGACAAAGGTAGACAAGAGCTCAGTCATTTTCTTTGTGCAACATTTTTCAATAATGGCCACCTCATTATTTTGTTATAGTGCAGTTCAGCTAAAAAGTAATATTATTGTAGAACAGTATTGTAGAATGATATTTTGTGAATTGCATATGTAATGTACTACTGTATATGGTGTATTAAAGATGAAAATAAAAACGATATGTGCATTGAATTTCCGCTTGGTGTTTAAAAGCTGAAAATTTTTCTTCTCCTCTTCAGCAGCTGCATCTCCTTCTAGTGAAGGCCATGGCCATGATCATGCACATGGAGGTGAGGAAAACATGGAACCTCATAACCTAGTTGGTCCACCCTTAGTTTTGGGCTTTCTTCTTATGCTCCTTATTGATCAGTGTTCTGGAGGACATCGTAAAGCAGGTAAAGAGTTTTTATCGATATAATTAATTTTATTTCCCTTAGTATATTATCAAATAATGTTTTATAAATTCCTTCTGCAGTTTCCACTGTAAATTGCTGATAGTTATTACTGTATACATTTTTTGTGTTTTGTAAAATTCATACAATGAACAACGAATAAGCTAGTAATAGAACTATCAATCAAAATTTAATAAGTGGTTTATTTCTCTATCAAATCTGAAAATGGTCATGGGATGTAACTTTTTATATTAATGTATAAAGATATTTGCTGTGTCAATGGTTTTAATTTATTGTCAGACAATTTGATATCAAAGAGCTGTTAGTAATATAAAGTATAAATTCCCTGTCTTTTTGGCAAGCATTACTAAATGCAGTGTGCTGAATTATGAGTAGATAATTCCAATATTCATATTATTATTATTAGTTTCTAAGCTACAACCCTAGTTGGAAAAGAAAGATGTGATAAGCCCTAGGGAAAATAGCCCGAGAAAAGGAAATAAGGGAATATATAAACTAGAAGAGAAGTAATGAACAAATAAAATATTTTAAGAACAGTAACAACGTTAATATAGATCTTTCATTTATAAAAAAAAAAAAAAAAAAAAAAAAAAAAAAGGAGGAAGAGGAATAAGATATAATAGTGTGCCCAAGTGTACCCCCAAGAAGAAGAACTCTTACCAAAGACAGTGGAAGACCATGGTACAGAGACGATGGCACTACCCAAGACTAGAGAACTGTTGTTTGGTTTTGGAGTGTTCCTCTAGAAGAGCTGCTTACCATACCTAAAGAGTCTCTTCTACCCATACCAAGAGGAAAGTAGCCACTGAACAGCTACAGTGCAGTAGTTAACCCCTTGAGCAAAGAAGAATTGTTTGGTAATCTCAGTGTTATTAAGTGTATGAGGACAGAGGAGAATATGTAAGAATAGGCCAGATTATTCAGTGTATCTGTCAGCAAAGAGAAAATTAGTCATAACCTGAGAGAGGGATCAAATGTAGTACTGTTTGGCCAGTCAAAAGACCCAATAACACTCTAGTGGTAGTATCTTAACGGGTGGCTGGTTGATGTAGAATGTTTTAGTTTCTGTTTGAATAGAAAATTTTGATGATAGTATTTTATTTGTATCATTATTAGTCTTACGTTAATATATGTGTGTATAGTGTCAAAGATGAAGAAAGACAATGTTGGATGGAACACTTTAGTGAGGTTATGAATAGGAGATATGAAGTGAATACAGTAATTTGATTGATATATCTGAAGCTGAAGAAGACCTTGATGGTCCCATGAATGAATTCAGTGTGTTTGAAGTCAAAGATATCCTAAAAAAATAAAGCGATTGAAAGCCCCAGGATACGATGGAATAACTGCCGGGATGATACTGGCTGAAAACGAGGTGACTCCCAGACTACTAAAAGGCCAGAACCCCGAAGGACTAAGCCTTAGAAAAGGAAATGCCGTCGGAGACGACGAAGCCGTAAGTAGCGGCATTGCCAACAGACTGACGACTCTTTATAAAGGAGAATGCTGTCGGGTTAATAGGCCAGAACCCCGAAGGGCTAGGCCTTCAAACAATTGTAAAAACACACAATAATATATTTAAGTTCAATATCATTAACGGGGGAAACCCACCTCGAGAAGGTAAGAACCACCAAAACATCTAAAAAGTTAGAATACCGCATCACACAACTGTCAGCGCACCGACAGGAAAAAAGGCTCACCCTTCGCAAAGGGGAACTCGAAAAGTATGCCATAAACAAACTACAGTATAGAGCTTATGTAGCACAGTGACCCGACGGACTTGCCGTAAAAGTATAGGCCTGGCCAGATACCACAAGACGAAAGAAGAAACTGAGAAACTAAAGAAAAGGCATAGCCAGTCAGCAAACCAACTGAACAAGGAAAATGAGCTCCTCCTTCACAAAGATCTCTAAAACATTGCCTTCTTAGCCCCGAGAAACACTGATGATTGTGGCATTAGTCAGTCAGCGAACCAACTGAATAAGAAAAATGAGCTCACCCTTCGCAAGGGGGATGACGTTTGTAGCACGATGGCCAGGAGCCCCAATAAAACTGCCAACTCTAAGTTAGGCTAACCAAAACTGATACAAACTCACAAAAAGACTAAAATAGTAAATTGTAATGGAATTATATATGAAATTGAGTCCTTAGCATTGTAATGCTAAACCAAAACTAGCTAACGTGAAACTTACCTAAAAATTTAATCAAACACGACAAAAAAGAGGCCAGCAGGGACTAAGCCCGACGCCATGCTAGCAGGACTCGAAGCGCTCAGGCTTCCTCTAAACAAATGCTAAAAACTAAGTCCCCGAAGGGAGAAAAAATCAAAATTAGCATAAACAAAGCCAAAGAGAGATAGATACTCAACTTTTGCGAAAAAGAGAAAGCCAATTCACAAAACTAATCATCAAAGTTTGCGAAAAAAATCAACCGAACTGTAGCCATCAGCTGCGTTCATAGGAATCCATCAGGACGAAATGGTTATCTTGCCCAAAAATAGATTTTTCCTACGTCAAAATCCCTTTTGTAGAATGTGGCATGAAGAGGCAAAACCTGATGAATGGGAGTGTTGGGGAAAATAGCAAAGAAAGGAGACCTGATGGATTGCAATAATTACATAGGCATAGTACTTACATCAGTTGTTATGAAAATATATAGTATGCTTATTCTAAAGAGACTGGAGAGAAAGATTGACGAAAAGCTGGGAGGTGAGCAAGCAGGATTTAGAAAAGAAGTTGCACTGACCAAATTCTCATTTTGAGACATGTTGAACAGCAATGCGTAGAGTATAGAAATCACCTTTTGATGGCGTTTGTGGAATATGAAAAAGCCTTTGATAGTATGCACCCGCCAATTTTGTGGAGATTCCTGCATTATTTTGGAATTCCTCTTAAATATGTAAATTTGATTAAGTCTGTTCATGAGCATAGCAAGTGTAAAGTTAATGTTAATGGAGTCTTATCAAATGAATTTCCAGCTAACAGCGGAGTACTCCAAGGGAATGTGTTGTCACCTATGTTGTTTATCCTCCTCATGGATTTTATAATGCGTAGAACAGTCAAAGATGGTGGAGAAGGATTGGACTGGATTTGTGATAGGAATTTAGCAGACCTAGAGTATGCTGATGATGCTGTACTTGTTAGCAGAACACCACAGGATTTGCAACTCTTGCTTACTAGAATGCATGAAATATACCTCACGAGGTTGGGCTGAAGATAATTAGAAGAAAGACAGATGCTTAGAACTGAGTATGCAATGGAAGATGAAATATCATTGGAAGGAGAAAGGATTAATGAGGTAGAATCATTTAAGTATTTAGGAGCCATAATCTCCATTACAGGGTCTTTAGAATTAGAGTTTAGTGAGAGATTGAAAAATCAAATGGCTAGGTAGTAGGTTGGCCAGGGCACCAGCCACCCGTTGAGATAGTACCGCTAGAGAGTTATGGGGTCCTTTCACTGGCCAGACAGTACTACATAGGACTCTCCTCTCTGGTTACGGTTCATTTTCCCTTTACCTACACATACACCGAATAGTCTGGCCTATTCTTTACAGATTCTCCTCTGTCCTCATACACCTGACAACACTGAGATTGCCAAACAATTCTTCTTCACCAAAGGGGTTAACTACTGCACTCTAATTGTTCAGTGGCTACTTTCCTCTTGGTAAGGGTAGAAGAGACTCTTCAGCTATGGTAAGCAGCTCTTCTAGGAGAAGGCCACTCCAAAATCAAACCATTGTTCTCTAATCTTGGGTAGTGCCATAGCCTCAGCCCCATGGGCTTCCACTGTCTTGGGTTAGAGTTCTCTTGCTTGAGGGTACACTTGGGCATACTGTTCTATCTAGTTTTCTTCCTCTTGTTTTGTTAAAGTTTTTATAGTTTATATAGGAAATATTTATTTTAATGTTGTTACTATTCTTAAAGTATTTTATTTTTCCTTATTTCCTTTCCTCACTGGGCTATTTTCCCTGTTGGGGCCCCTGGGCTTATAGCATCCTGCTTTTCCAACTAGGGTAGTAGCTTAGCATTTAATAATAATAATAATAATAATAATAATAGGTTAAGTAAAACTTGGAAATCAAATCACCTGAAATTACATATAAAAATCTGACTATATATCAGTTTAATGAGATCGGTGTTACTCTATGGACATGAGTCATGATATGACAATAAAACAATCTCCAATAGATTTAGTAAATTTGAGAACAAAGCCCTCAGGAGGATATTGGGAGTTGAATGGTAGGAAAGGATTAGAAATGAAACCATAAGAGAGATTACTTGAGTGCCATATGTAGATGAGATCATGATGAGAGGTAGATGGAGATGGTTTGGGCATGCTCTACGCACTCCCCAGAGAGATTAGTTCACCAAACGTTCAGTTGGGCTCCACAAGGCACTAGAAGAGTTGGAAGACCCAGGTCTACATGGCTGAGGACTATGAAGCGCGAAGTAGGAGATTATGAAAGGAGAAGTATTAAATTAGAAGGTCAAGATAGAGATCACTGGCAAAATCTAATCGAGGCCTTTAGTTGTTTCTTTTGTCCTCAGTAGATAAGCTTTTGTTTCAAAGTATGCCTTATAATTATACATTGCTGTATAGTAGACTTTGTGTCAAAGAAAACAAATAGATATTTTTTTACATTTTTGTGTAAATTAAGGTCCATTACCGATGAGTTTTTATTTCCTTTGATGGCCATCTGTTGTAGAATTATTATGCAATTACATGATCACTTCATCATAATTATACGCTGTTTAAAACATAGAATCGCATTGCTTTACTATTATTTAGCGTAAAACAACGATTAGCATAGCGCCAATGTATCCCTATGTGTTGTAAAAGGCGACTAAAAGGGACGGGACGAGGGAACTGGGAATCCCCTTTCCTGTAATTTTTATTTCCCGATTGATATCAAGGAAGAGTAGCTGGGTGAGAGAGACTGATCCCTGCACTCAAGTGTTGGGGTGTCTGAAAGTGTGTGGATGTAGTACTATAGATAGTAAAAGATGTGAGATTGGAAGTTGTTTGTTCCCATACAAACAAACCTTCCGTTGTGTATTTGGATTATCTTTCGGCGGAGCTGGAAGGTAGCCATCAGACTTTATTTGCGAGGTGGCAACCCTGCCTAACTACTTAGGCATGTTAGGCAGGGGGGGGGACCCAGCTGCCTCTATATATACTCTCACAGCAGTGAGAGACGTCACTTTTTCTTTTGGCTCGCTAAAGATTGGACGTGTCCTCTTGTCTCCCTGACTGTTATTGGAATTTTTTATTTTGTTTTATGCGAACGTGTCCTCGGCGCGAGGGTGCCGCGAGTGGTACTTTCATGTCTTCGTTGGAGACCAACCCGCACTCTCTGTATCCTTCGTGCAGAGAGCATAGCTGCGAGCAGGGTTCACCTTGCGCAGTGTAGGGAGTGGACTACCTCCCAATGGGAGAAATTTGGATGGCGCAGGAAGAAGTCGAAGCGCGATCTTCCTCCCTCAGGGGCGAGAAAAGCGTGTTTTTTTCACACCTCCAAATCTTTTTCTAAAGCTCCTTCTCGCTCACGCTCTTCCAAGGGACGATCGAGTAAGAGCACAGACCGACTAACTCCTTGGCAACCCCGGGGTACTGGGGATGTTGTTGCTTCCCTTAGAGGAGCAACTTTACCTCCAGCCACCGGAGAGCCATTCTCCCTTTTAGATGTTTTGCAGGTTTGGCCGACCTTAGGGACTTCGGGACCCCCTTCGAAGGAGGAGCTACTGCGCCTTCTTCAGCATTTTGCTAGGAAGGACTCTTCTCCTGAGCCGTCGACATCTCACGCTCTGGAACTGTGCAAGGTCCATCTTTCGCCCTCTTCTGGCCCTTCCATGCGCAGACAAGGTGATCATTCGCGTTCGCCTCTCCAACGGCCTCCTGCTGACGACGAACCCACTCGCCATCGTGGTACCTCGTCGTCCTGTAACCCTCAACAATTTGTTTCTCCCCGCAGGTTGCAGGTGTAGATCTTTTTGGGGACCAGCGCTCCTACCACCATCAGTATAAAAGGACAAGCATCGGCATTGCCATCACCTCGCCCTTCTGGAAACTTCCTCTGATCAGCGTTCATGACAATTGGAAGATCTGATGGATCGTAGGTCATCACGATCCGAATGCTCTTCTTCTAGAAAGTGTTCACGCTCATGAAACCGCAGGTCTCAATGCTCTCCTGGGAGGCGTTCCTCTTCTCGAGGAGATGTCTCGCGATCGCATTGCGCGCTATCACTAGGACAGTCTAGACCTAGGTCCAGACACTCACGTTCTAGATTACGGGAACGGCGCTCGCGAGGACGACACTCCCGTTCATGAGGGCAGCGTTCACGCTCGCGAAGGTATCGTTCATGAGAACGATGTTCTCGTTCATGAGATAGGCATTCGCGGCGGTCACGCCGTTCTCGAACGAGAGCTAGACGCTCCTGTTCACAAACACCGAATTGACCGTTCGAAATCAAGGTCTAGATGTTCCTCGTTTAGTGGTAGGCGCTCGCGCAGTCCATCATCGAGTAGCCCCTCAACCAGACCTTCCAAACAACCTCAGACTGGACCTGATCATGAAAATGACCAGTCCTCAGACAGGCGTCCATCTAAATCCCCAGTGCCTTTCACCGCCTGGGGAGTATTAGCAAAGCGCTCGCCTATGCGACGCTTGGAAATGCGTCCCGCTGTGACACATCTAACAATTAGAGTTGTTCCTACTCAGAGGCCTTCTCTGCCAACTTTGTCGGATGTGGGTTCTTCTCTGAGGCAGAAAGAAGGTGTTAGATCTTCCTCTTCTTATGTGGTTCCTGTTGCGAGCATTTCTGCTCGTGAATTGCGTCCGTTGACGCGTGAAACTCGCGATTTTGCATGCAAAACTTGCAATTTTGCACGCGAAGCTCGTGATTTCACTAGCAAACCGACGATTTGTGCAAGCAATTCACTAGGAGATGTGTCAGAACCGCGAGCAAGAGCGGTACCAACGCCTTTGCCTCAACCTTCAGCTTTTTCCTCCTCCAGCGTAAGGCTGACACCCTTTCCAGAGGGTTCAAAGAGCCGCGTATTAGGTTTGGTAACGTGCCTATTTGTCCGGACTTTCCTTCTTGTTTGAAGGAACGTGTTCCTCTGCCTCAGAGTTTATCACCTCTGTCGACTGGAGCTCCTTCTAGAGTTACCCCCCAAGGGACACTCTCCACCTAGACTTCCTTGGGAAGTCCAGGGCTTACCTAGAGGATCACTACTTCCCTCATGGGTGAGTACTTTCATCACCACCCTGCCAAAGTCTCCGAATGCGGCTCCTCCACCGACACAATCTCCGACTGTCCCAATCAAGGCAACCCTGAGGATTCTAGTTCCCTTAGGGCAGGTTCCTCCTTTCAGTCCCTTCCACTTCCTTTTGTTTTACAAAGGAAGTATCATGAGATCAAAGGGGAACTTTATTCCACCATGTCCCCCGACCCTTCAGTAGAGTCTCTAACGAAGGGTATCCCGACTCAAACCCTCTCCTTTCTGAGGGCCTCCTTCTCGGTAGTTGAGCATCTGAATATGGTGAGAGGCGCGAAGTACGCCATGCAGGTGTCTTCGTGGCTTGATCTATGGCTAAAATCCTTGGGCTTCATGGTCCGCTCCCAGGATCTTTCAAAGGAGTCGGCCAGGAAGACTTTGGAGTCTTTCCTGTTGTTAGATACCTGAACTTTTGAGTTTTTGTCTTACCACATTGTCAACTTGTGGCCAAATGCCATACTCAAGAGAAGGGACACTGTCATCGGGAAATTCCATAAGCAGGTGCCGAAGGTAGAAGTCTCCCGGGTGAGGAACTCTACCCTTGAGGGTTCTCACCTCTTCGTTCTAGAAGAGATAGAGAGGGCTGCTGAGCGATGGAGGAAATCGTGAACGATTCTCTCCTCCATAGGGCCGTAACATCGAGGCCTTATGGTAGACCTTCCCAGTCTTCCCGGACTCAGCAAGCACCTTCCTCTTCTCACCCAACAACTTCTAGGTCCTCTGCATCTTCAATGGTGTCTAAGCGGCCTTATCCATCCAAAGGTCTGAAAGGGACCAAGTCCATTCAAAGGAAAGAAGGGAGGTGATCGAGGTGGTCACTCCCATTAGGCAAACACGAAGTCCTTGCATACACTTCTGTCTTTGACAAAGCCATACAGGTCCTTGACCAAAGTAGCCAAATGTGTTTTGGCCATAACCATGTTCATATCTGGGGTTCTACTGTTGCTGGCCGTCGTCTCAAGACAAATTTGTAGAGACAGAGATGCAGCCAGTCTTTCCTTGGTCTCTTGCTCCCTACGCAAGAGAAAGTCATACAACTTAGGGAGATTTTCACTGAACTGACATCCAGCGATATCTGCCTCCAACTTCCCGACTGAGAAGGTAAGGTGGACTTCTTTCCAGTCCTTGTTTTCCGTGGGCAGGGCCAAGGATAATGGTCTACACTCCTCGAGTGTAGGGCAAGGTTTGCCTGCCTCTATTGCCTTCATCACTGTCTTAAAACCTTTATCCATAAAGGGAAAGGCTAATGAGGCTGGAACAAGAAAGGTGGGATGTTTCTGCTAAGGACTGACACTTTGGAGTTAGTGAAGCCCTTCTCCTTCAGGCTGCTGGATAGAAGAGCCTGAGCTTTACCGTGGTCAAGTACTATGACCTCCTTAGGTTCTGTCTCCTCCCTCGATATTGGTTGCGTCTTCAGACGGACGAAGCAATCTGGGTAAGACCGGAAGTTTGGCCAGAATTCAACTTCCTCAATAGGGATGGTCCCCAACTTCTCTGAAATTAATATATTGCCACTGGTCATTGGCATGTATTCCGCATACCTCCAGGGATTCACATCAGAGCAAGTCTGCAGATCTTGAACCTTAAGTCTCTTGCGAGACCCTTGAGAAGCAGAAAGTTGGGC
>NC_090746.1:39385040-39405040 GCF_036898095.1 Palaemon carinicauda | reverse complement strand
TCTCCTTCTGCCGTTACTGTTTGAGTATTCAGATGGCGCCATAATCGTCAGCCATCTTTATACCTTTTTCTGTAGTGGTTACGCTCAATGGTTTTCCCAGCGCTCATTATCAGGATTTATTATGCAATCTCCAACTTCTTTTGCCTCGGAAAGTTGAGTATTTAATTCTTATGCTGTTTAAATATAGCTCTGGCCGTAAAGTAAAAATTAATTCGAATTAAACTAATTTTTTGACAGAGCTATTGTCTTGACCGGAGGCGGCTTCGGCGCTGTCGTTCGTAACGCATGAGTTATTTAGTTAGCCAGAACGACGTTCCCGGTATAATAGCTTAAATAAAAATAATTAGCTATTCAATCTTCATTGCTAGGAATTAATTATATAATGCCAATAGTATTCACATTAGTTTCGGCGAATTAGGTTGCCGATATTGTTTACGCTAGGCTTCCTAGCCTAGGCGTTATAGTTTACTCTCTTGCAACGGACTAGGTTGGAGCTGGAAGACAGCTCCACCATCATTTCCTCAGTTCTTCCAACACTCCACCCCAGTTCTGGAAGAATATACCCGAGAGCTCTTGAGCAAACGGGTGATAAAGAGGGCAAAGTCCATCAAATTCCAAGGAAGGCTGTTTTGTGTTCCCAAGAAGGACTCAGACAAACTTAGACTCATTCTGTATTTGTCGCCACTCAAAATGTTTATCAAGAACGACAAGTTCAAGATGCTGACCCTTCAACACATAAAGGCCCTGTTGCCCAAAAGGGCATACACAGTCTCCTTAGACATGGCAGATGCCTATTGGCACATTTCGATCAATTGCCAATTCTCCTCCTACCTAGGATTCAGGCTACAAAAATAAAAGTATGCTTTCAGAGCCATGCCCTTCTGACTAAACATAGCCCCAAGGATCTTCACGAGGCTTGCAGAAGTAGTCGTTCAACAACTACGCCTACAAGGTGTGCAGGTGGTATCCTATCTGGACGATTGGCTGGTGTGGGCAACATCTGAAACGAAATGCATGCAAGCATCCACGAAAGTGATCCAGTTCCTGGAACATCTAGGATTCAAGATCAACACCAAAAAGTCTCGACTATCTCCAGCTCAGAAATTCCAATGGCTAGGCATACATTGGGACTTACAGTCTCATCGTCTCTCCATTCCATTAAAGAAGAGGAGAGAGATAGCAGGATCTGTCAAGAGACTTTTAAAATCTGACAGGATTTCAAGACGCCAACAGGAGAGAGTGCTGGGCTCCCTTCAGTTTGCATCAGTGACAGACCCAGTGCTAAAAGCACAGCTAAAAGATGCATCAGGAGTCTGGAGAAGATACGCATCAAACGCTCGAAGAGATCTAAGAAGACCTTTACCGATTCGGCTACGATCACTTCTCAAGCCATGGTCGGAGGCCAGAAACTTCAAGAGGTCAACACCTCTACAACCGCCTCCACCCTCAGTCGTCATCCACACGGATGCATCCTTGGAAGTATGGGGAGGTCACTCTCATCAACGCAGAGTTCAAGGAACTTAGTCCCCTCTATTCAAGACCTTCCATATCAACATTTTGGAGACCATGGCAGTCTTCCTCACACTGAATAAATTATCCCCCCGTCCTTCAGTCCACATAAGACTGATTCTGGACAGCGAGGTGGTAATGAGATGTCTGAATTGTCAAGGCTCGAGATCGCCTCAACTCAACCAAGTGATGTTAGCCATCTTCCGTTTGGCAGAAAAGAAGATAGACACTTGTCAGCAGTTCACCTTCAGGGGTTCTGCAATGTGACAGCGGATGCTCTATCCAGGATAACTCCGATAGAGTCAGAATGGTCCTTAGACGCAAGATCATTCTCTTTCATCTTACATCAAGTCCTGAAACTGCAGATCGACCTCTTCGCAACGAGCGTCAACAAAAAACTTCCTCGATACGTGGCCCCGTACGAGGAGCCTCGAGCGGAAGCAGTGGACGCCATGTCCTTCGACTGGAACAATTGGACCAGGGTTTACCTGTTCCCTCAACCCAACTTGCTGATGAAGGTCCTCAACAAGCTGAGAGCTTTTCAAGGAACAGCAGCCCTAGTGGCTCCCAAGTGGCCCCGGAGCAACTGGTTCCCCTAAATTTTGGAATTACAGCCGAGGCTGATTCCCCTGCCGGACCCAGTTCTGTGTAAACAAGTTTAGAGGTCGACTGTCTTCGCTTCATTACAGAAAATCCAAGACCTTCATCTCATGATTTTCTCTCCCTAGCAGTAAAGAAAAGGTTTGGGATCTCTAAAGAAAGTATAGACTTCTTAGAGGAATATAAGTCAAAATCTACCAAAAGGCAATACGAATCATCTTGGAAGAAGTGGGTGGCCTTTGTCAAGGCAAGAAATCCAAAGGAAATCTCGATGGATTTCTGCTTGTCTTTGTTTATTCACCTTCATGAACAAGGTTTAGCAGCCAACATGATAACTACGTGTAAATCTGCCTTGACTAAACCTTTGCTTTATGCTTTCCAGGTAGACTTGTCTAATGATATTTTTAACAAAATCCCTAAGGCCTGTGCCAGGCTCAGGCCTACAGCACCTCCAAGGCCCATCTCATGGTCTTTGGATAAGGTACTACATTTTGTTTCAAGTTTGGACAACAATGCTTGCTCTTTGAAAGATTTGACTTGAAAAGTTATATTCTTGTTTGTTCTAGCCTCAGGAGCTAGAGTTAGTGAGATAGTGGCCTTGTCTAGGGAAGAAGGCCATATCCAGTTTGCTGAAACGGGAGAGCTAAATCTCTTTCCCAACCCAACGTTTCTCGCCAAGAATGAGCTACCCACTAAGAGGTGGGGTCCCTGGAGAATCTGTCCTCTGAAGGAAGATGTCTCGCTGTGTCCAGTGGAGAGTCTAAAGGTCTATTTTTGCAGAACTTCAGACTTCAGGGGAGGACAGCTCTTTAAAGGAGAAACATCGGGCTCAAACTTATCCTTGAAACAACTAAGGGCGAAGATCACCTACTTCATTCGCAGAGCGGATCCTGACAGTACACCCGTAGGTTATGAACCTAGGAAAATTGCTTCTTCGTTAAATATTTTCCAGCTTATGGATTTCGAGAGCCTCCGCTCATTTACTGGATGGAAGTCATCCAGAGTATTTTTCAAACACTACGCGAAGCAAGTGCAAGAATTAAAACTATTCGTGGTAACGACAGGTAGTGTACTAAAACCTGTCGCTTAGTGCTGCGAGGAACAGTAATTATGTGGGACTGTAATTCTAAAGGTTGTACATGTTGGCACTTTATAGTGCAACATGGTAAGTGAAATGTCATCATGGTGACATTATGGACTGTTCCAGTGTACAAAGGTGATGAAACAGACTAAACATAAAGTGTCATGTGTTTGTTACACAAGTGTAAATAGACAGACTTCTCAGAAAGACATTAGAAAATTTATTAAAATTTATAAAAATTTTCATGTAAAGTGGCATAGTTTTTGTTTTTAGGTAAAACAAGCATTTATGATTTATTTTATCTTGTCTATGTTATTAAATCCGATTCCACTTGCATTTTTATGTCATTATGAATGTATGCTGAATTTTTATTGATTGTTTGACAATAAATGATTAATTGTTTTGTGCGTCTTATTTCGCCCTAAAAATTTTAATAAAGTTATGTGTGAGCATTCATTTCATCCCTTCTTATTCTGCATAATTATATCAAGCAAAGGTAGTAACTTTGTTCCTATATGTGTATAAACCTTTTTAGCTAGAAGTAACTTGTTTCAATACAAGATACAAACTTGTCTGTTGCGGTATACAACTGGACTGCTATACCTCAGATGCTATGGTGGCTGACATGGACCTGTGTTCATATTATAAATACAACTTTGGCTAAAGGCATACAGTGAAACCTGCATGTCCTTTTTTAATGCTAGGTGGGTCATATGAAATATGCAACTTCGAGACTTTTCCTGAGTCTAGTTCAACTCTTCCCTGTAGGGGGCAGGAAGCACTAACATAGTATATGATTAGAAGAAATGACATATAACGGTAATGTCATAGGTCTGATAGGTCTAAATGACCAAGGAAATATGGTCTTGAGGTCTAAGGCACAACTGGGAAATGCACGGATACATTAATGCTCTGGTAAACTTCCATCAGGACGACATGGCCTGAGCCCAAAAAACGGATTTTGAGCGAAGCGAAAATCAATTTGTTCCATAACTGGAATACAAACCACGCTATTTAATAGGGGTATTACTTTCGGCGTAGCTGAAATGACGAGCCATTAAAATTTATCGAGGGTTTACTACCCACACCGCTAGTTAGCGGGGGTAGGGGAGGGTAGCTTGCTACCCCCCCCCACTCACACACACCTGTGCTTGATCTTGCTTTACTTTTGGCTCAGAGCGAGAACGGTTGTTTCCTCTCTTTCTCCTTGCCTATTTTGGACTGCCATTAATTTTTGTCTTTTCACTTACTTTTTCTTATACTTGTAAATATATATATAAACATTCTTGATGTTTATGTATATATATGTGTATAGAAATGTAGTAAGTTTTCTTTTCAGTGTTTGTGCTGTGTGTGATATACGACAACGACACTTGCGTAGTGGCAAGGCCAGCACAGTTCCACTTCGTGGGGAACGGCCTCTCCCTCTCTGGTCCATCGGTCTTCCCGTCGGCATATATCCGTTAACTCGGCCGCCGCAGGGGAATCGTCATCGCCTGGACCCTCTTCATTCATCTATTATCTTCGCTTTTCCTCTTTTCCTACTCGAAACTTGGATTCTGAGCGAAGAGAATGTGGCCTTTAAAGATTGACTACGGTCTCTCTCTTCTCGAGGTCGTTCACCTTTACTACAACAACGTACTATTACGGAAGCTCCTTTCCCGTTGTTGGTTAGGTTGCTATTCTGTTTGTTTGTCTCAATTATTTTTAGTGAAATCTAATTGTATTTTCACTTTTCAGCTTTCTCCGTGGGGAATACTTCCCTTCAGGGGGTCAGTGGTTGTCACTATTAGTGAATATTCTTAGATGATTTAGATATTTATAATTCTGTTATAATTCTGTTTTTATTACAGTTACTTCGCTCCCCCCTTCTCCCGTGGATGTCATCTGGGGAAGGAGGGTGCATACTTAATTCTTATTTTATGTTATTCCCTCGGGGTTCCTCTTCGGAGTTCCTCCCTAGGGAATTTCTGTTAAAATAATTATTTAATTTTATTTTCCCAGTTAACTATGCAGTTTTTCTTCGTTCGACTAAAGAGTGCCAACGAAGCAGAGCTGTCTTGTTCATGCCTGGGGAATGTGCTGTCGCTGCCGTCCCTCAGAGGACGCCGTCATGGGGGTTATCCCTTCTCTTAGAAGTACTCCCGTGACAACATGCCAGCACTTCAGATCATCTTAGAATGCTAAAGGAGGTTCGCCTCCAGGGGTTGGACAACTTCCCTTCCGAGGGAGGTTTCCTCCCCAGGTGTGAGGTTTTCTCCCTTCAGAGGGAGAACTTCCAATACCTTAATAAATTCATCGCCCTCGACTACTGTTGCTGCCCTTCAGCCAGACTTTTCTCCCCCCTTGCGGAGTTTCTCTTCCTTCAGGGGTGGAGCACAGTCTTGGCAAGTCTCTTCTACGAAGTGTTCACCTCTCTCGTTCGCGAGAGAGGCCACTCATAGAGACTCCTCTTCGGAGGATCGCTACTGCTAAGGTCAGCTTGCTGATCCACCGGCCCTAAGGGGCGTCACCGCGAGTGTCTTCAGGTCTCTTCTACGAATTGTCACCTCTCTCGTTCGCGAGAGAGGCCACTCATAGAGATTCCTCTTCGGAGGATCGCTACTGATAAGGTCAGCTTGCTGATCCAACGGCCCTAAGGGGCGTCATCACGAGTGTCTTCAAGTCTCTTCTACGAAGTAGTCACCTCTCTCGTTCGCGGGAGAGGCCTCTCATAGACACTCCTCCTCGGAGGATCAAGCAGACCTTCCAGTGACCTCAACCTTGTGCTGCAATGTGGTCCTTTGGACTTCGGTCCTGGACTCTAACACGGACCTTTTACGATCCCATCGGTGGATGCTGGCCCTTCCAAAGGGCACATCCCAGTTCCTGATCGTCCTGCCAGCTGACCTACCGATCTACCAGCGCAACCTTGCGCTGCAACGAAGGACTTTGGTCCTGGACTCTAAAGAAGACCTGCTTACGGTCCTCATCGGGGGATGCCCGCCCTTTTTTTTAAAGGGCACATCCCAGTTCCTGATCGTCTTGCCAGCTGACCCTTCAACTTACTAGCGTGTGGAGATCGCGCGCAAGCGCCGACGATCTTCTGCGCGCGGGTATCGATGGTTTCCCCCGTGCGCGCGCGCCGATCTCCTTACGCGCGCAAGCGCCGACGATCTTCTTACGCGCACGGGTACCGATGGTTTCCCCCGCGCGCACTGCTACCTTCGCGCGCGCGTGAAGTCGCCGATCTTCTTACGCATGCAAGCGCCAACGATCTTCATACGCGAACAAGCGCCGACGATCTTCATACACGTGCAAGCGCCGGATGGTCTTCCGTGCTCGCGCTAATAGTCTTGCGCGCGCGCCGTTCTGGTACGCGAGTACGCGCCGACGATGATTTTCCACGCGCGCTAGCGCCAACAAGCGCCAATGCTCCTGCGCGCGCTTCATAGTCTGGCACGGGCGCGCGGCAACAGTTCTGCGCGCACGGCCGACTTTCTCCCCCGCGCGAGCACCTGGGGTCTCCCGCACGCACACCAACCGTACTGCGCGTGTGTGTGCCGACTTTCTTCTGCGCACGGGCGCCGATAGTATCCTGCACGTGCGCCAATAGTCTACGTGCATGCGCATCGACGGCCTTATGCGCACGCGAGCTCCGACGGCCTTCGCATGTGCGCGCTCCAATAATCTTGAGTGCAAGCACATAGCTTTCTGTGCGCTCCGACGGTCTTCAACGTGCGGGTGCCGATGGTCTTCTGCATGCATGTGCTAACAATCTCCACGTAGTACTTTCACGCACGCACCAATGCTCCCAATCTTGCGCAACCAGTCACGCTTTGGTGCATTCTAGCGAGAATGCACAAACTATACAGTTCTTTACAGCGCGCCAGCAATCTTCCTCACTTTCCTGCGCCCTTCTGCGCAGTTAGTCCCCGGATTCATACGCCAGCTCTTGCCAAAGAGTCAAGGTTCGCAGATTCAATGCACCAGCTCTTGTCTAAGAACCAGCGCTTGCCTGCTCTCCAGGCAAATATTAAGCACCAGCACCATCCTGTTTGCCATCGCTCCAGACTCACCTACACTCGCGCAATTGTCAGTAAAAAGTAGTAAAACTTTTTGGACAGGTCACCATTGCTCCATTCCTCTTCGCAAGCACATAAACATTCGACAACCCTCATCAACGGCTTGCCAACAGGGAACTACTCGCGAGCACTCTCCAACTGCACAGTATCCACGATACCCAATGGTTAATCAGTGATTAACATTCGCCAGATTAATTCTACTCTAAGGAATAGCATCAATCCCATTAGGGCGCGTGGTAAGGCTAAGCGTGGCCTTCCTTCTAAAGAAATTCTCTCTCAGAGAAGAATCCTTACACTGGATATCGCTCCTGTTCCTTTACGACACGAGTCAAGACTCCAGTGTCGACAATCTTCCATACAAAAGGATCACCAAGGAGCTGTCCCTTTGGGTCGATGACCACTCCATGTTGGAGTTCGATCGAGGGTTAAGACCTCAGGTCTTCTTTTGCACACTGGACCTTAAGGACACTTACTCCCAGGTCCAAACCATCCATCTAGGAAGGTTGGGAAATTCAGTCTAGACAAACAAGAAACACCAGTTCAAGGCACTGTGCTTCGGTCTTTCCATTACACCCATCCTGGTCTCACAGGATTGGCTTCCGTCTCCGCTCTCTCGAGACGACTGACTGACTTTAGCAGACTTAGGGCAACCTTGCATTAACACTGGAATTTCTGAAGTCTTTTTTACCAAGATCCAGTGATCAGGGTAAACCTACGGAATCTTCCCTACTTCCCTCCCAGGAGACTGGTGTATCTGGGAATGATTCTAAATACCAATCTCCACCAAAACCTTCTCGAAACGAGAACGACTTCCATTCCAGGAGACTGGAATCGGAAAAAGAAGAAAGGAGGGACCATAGTGCTGCACCACATGACCTCAGCCCTCTGGACAGAGCCCAAAGATATCGTCACTTAGATCTCTTAAGAGAGGAAGACCAACTTTCCGGTCCATCAACAGTCTCATCGGTTCCTAACAGACCACTCAGTGATGTGATGGACGACACACCGCACACCACATAGAGACTCACATCGACAAGCAAATAGGATCTGGCTTGTAGAATCTTCCCATCTAATAGTATAAACACTAATATGGGCCAAAGCCCGTTCGGTACCACTTTCAGCCCGCTTCATTCCAGACTGGAAGAACAGGCTCGCCGACAATCTGTGCACAGCATCTCAGATAGGTATACCGAATGGACTTTGGATCGCCATGTAGCCAACAAATTCCCGACTTTACGAGGTCTTCCAACTAGGCGGTCTGTTCATAATGCCCCTGAACCTCAGGCTACCGCTGCTCACCAGCCCTAGACCCCAAGGCTCTCTGGCAACAACGGTAGGTACAACAATGACGTTTACGTCTCGTCCCAGTTTTATCTAGAGAAGGGCACTCAACAAGGCTAGAACATCGGTCAACCTATCAAGGACTCTCCTAGTTCTGCTTTGGCATTATGCAGAAAGGTCTCCAAACCCTGTGCAGCTTCGGATACAGCCTCCAAGAGAACCCTCTCTGCATATCAGACAACCCACTTTGACACCTACCACAAGCTATAGCTTTGCTTTGAGTTTACGCCTGAAGACTACCCAATACCTCTTTGCGAAGAGGTTGTCTAGATACCTGAGGAGTTCCTCAGCATCAGTCTACCAGGCAGTATCACGTCTTGTGGGGTGGGCGTCATGGAAAAGTGTCTCTTCTCTCGATACCTCGATTCCAGCAATGGCGGAATCCTCAGGTATATGCAAGAGGAAAAGATCCCCTGTTCAGTTTCGATTGGTAAAGATGATCACTCAACCTTGATCCTTCACCTTCATACTGAAAGAAAGGGACACCCTTTCATCGATAGACTTTTTCTAACTCATACGGACTTACAACTTGCTTTTCCCCAGTCGCAATTGAGACCTTCCTCTCAGAACATGGTTCAATTTCCAATCCCTAAAGGGACCTCCTTGTGTTCCACTTCACCAGGCAACAAATTTCCTCCTGATTTAAGAACACAATGTTCCTACACACTCAGACAGCAACCATACGAGTTAAGGAACTTCATGGTCTCTCTTTTGACATCGCCCATTATTGAGAAGGGCGATTGACAAGGGTCAGTTTCGTCCCTGAGTATGTCACCAGGCACAGTCTCCAGAGGTGACGGATCCTACTCAAGTCTCAACTAGGTAACGGTCGATCCAGATCATCCGTTACTGTACCTCAGGGTGAGGTATGAGACCTTACCTAAAGAAAACTCTCAACAGCCTGCCCGGGTCTCTCCTCTTGTCAACACTGAGAGAGACTAGAGGAGGATCGCCGAAACATCATCTCGACATAACAACTCACAGTGTCAGGGCATAGTTCTTAGCAGGTTACTCTGTGACGCAGGTTTTACAATAAAGGATGTGAATGCTCCAGGTGACTTTCACAACCTTTTTCCTGCAAGACGTAACCCACAGGAACTCGATACGATCTCTATCGCTCCAGTGGTGGCTGCACAACAGCTGGTTATATACCTCAAGCTCCTTATTGGACAAGTAGCAGAAGGTTGAGGGCACTGTTACCCGGTTTTAGTCTGCGTAAATGAAAAGATTTGACTGGCTCTTATTCTTTTCTTCATCCTACCCTCTCGTGGGGAAAGCAGCGTCCTGGGTTCTCTGCATAGCTGACCTCAAACCACTGCGGGGAAACCATGCTTCCTTGTGTTCCTAGTATTAAGACTAATACTGTTACGTCCCCATACCCTAACGAGGTGGTATTGGGAAATTCCTAGGCTACAAGTTCCCATCTAAAGAACTTCAGGATAACTTCCTAGGACGAGTCACACTTCTTCATGCCTTCACACACAGCTTGCGTAGGCCGCAGTCCTTGCGCAGCAAGTTTCTAGCGAGGTGCAGGGTCTCCTTATTTCTTGGTTCCTTACACACTCAAATAACAAGCTCCCGAGCAAAGCCAAAAAGCCAGACTGGCAGGGACATCCACCCTTCCTAATGGGTGAGTCACCCCTATTAAATAGCGTGGTTTGTATTCCAGTTACGGAACAAATGACATTCGTAGATAATTTGTATTTTTCCCAACTATACAAACCTTAGCTATTTAGTCAAACTTGCCTGCCAGCCCTATCCCCCTTGAAGTCCTACCTTCAAGCAAAGTGAGGTCAAGCACAGGTGTGTGTGAGTGGGGGGGAGGTGGTAGCAAGCCACTCTCCCCTACCCCTGCTAACTAGCAGTGTGGGTTGTAAACCCTCGTTAAATTTTAATGGCTAGTCATTTCAGCTACGCCGAAAGTAATACCCCTATTAAATAGCTAAAGTTTGTATAGTTAGGACAAATACAAATTATCTATGAATTTTTCATTTTTGGGGGAGATAGCCATGTTGTCCTGATGGACCCACCCTCCTTTCTATGAAAGGCCTTGGCAGGATCCCTCCCGACATTACTGTATCTCTAAGTACGGACTTTACGGTACAAGTTTTAAAGATGGCCAATGATTATGGCGCCATCTGAGTACTCAAACAGTAACGGAGGAAGGAGAACTTTATAACGGCTCCTCTGTTATTGTGCCACTTTTCCCCCTCGAAGCGTAAGCGCTATGCGGGTTGAAGATTGCTATGTGGCATGTCAAGAATACGTCCCCTGATATTATGCAATATCCTAAAAGGAAACTTTAAGGATATTCGCTCCAGGAGTTAGAATTCTGGAGACCTTAAGTTAAATTTTCTGGGAATATCACTGTAGTCAAATATACCCTAGGAAGCTACTTAAAGGAACCTTCCATCAGGACGACATGGCTATCTCACCCAGAAATAGATTTTTTGCTTCGCTTAAAATCCGTTATATATATAAAAGAGATTTTGAGCTAAGTGAAATATCTATTTTTGGGTGAGAGTGCCCTGTCGTCCTGATGGAAGGTTCCTTTAGGTAGCTTTCTAAGGGATATTTGCTACAGTGATACTACTAGAGAATTAAACCGAAGGTCTCCAGGATTCTAACTCCTGGCGCGAGTATCCAGTAAAGGATATCGCATAAAATTAGGGGACGTATACTAGATACAACACATAGTAATCTTCACCCCGAATAGATTTAACTCTTTCATGTAAACGGGGAAGAGTGGCAAAAGAAGGGGGTGCCGTTCTAAGTACCCGTTGGACCTCCATCCATACTACTACTGCGACGCCATTCCTTTTCTTGTCGTTAAGCAGAAATGGCCGCAGATAAAAAGCAATTTTGGGAGGGGTCAGCAAAAGGGTGGGTCCATCAGAACGACATGGCACTCTCACTCAAAAATAGATTTTTCAGAATCCGTTTTTTAGGCTCGGGCCATGTCGTCCGGATGGAAGCATACCAGAGAATTAACTTTAAATTACTATAGCTGTGGGTTTGTGTATGTGCCTTCTACCTTGAATGGATTTCCTTATCCGGTCTACTAGACCTGTATGTGAAATTCCAGGTAACTGTCATTTCCACTAAGCCTGGAGCTGGTTTAGTGCTTACTGCCCCCTGCAGGGAAAGTGTCGACATCGACGATAAGGATTCAAGGTTTGTATTTCCGTAGGAACAGAAGGGAAAACTGTAGAGCTTACCTTTTACTTACCATGGAAATCTGTATCCTGATTTCAAGTTCTAGGCCCTTATAGGGATTAAATAAAACTCTAGCAAGTTTTATTTGTCTGTAACTGAGGTAGCAGTAATAAGACACAAATACGTTTTAGTATTTTTATTTTGCAACTAATTTATCAAATGTAGTTACAATAGAGTATGAATCTGATCCAGCATTAAAACACATCAGGGTCCATATTTTCTCCAGTAGAAAAAATTTATATAATTTCATTATCGGAATAACGCCACTCAATGGAGATGTGAAACCAAATCTGTCTGACATGTTTAGATTTTTGGAAATGCATAAACACTTTGATGCAAACTTTCACTCGGCACTGGTGTTACTGGTCAGATATGCACCAATATGAAACAGTATGTTAATCATCGTTGTGATTTGCACTAGAAGGTAAGTATACCCATGCACCCGATGCACTGTAAAGTCCCAAAACAGTCCACTGTTCATCGCAGCACTAGACAACGGGTTTAATGACACTACCTGCCGCCACCACAAAGTGTTTTGTTTCATGTACTTGCTTTGCATAGTGTTTGTAAAAGACCCTGGCTGATCTCCACCCAGTGTATGAGCAGAGTCTTTCAAAGTCCATATGTTGAAAGAAGTTCAACGAAGAAGCAACTTTCCTCGGATCGTGACCTACGGGTGTAGTGTCAGGGTCCGCTCTGCGAATAAAGTAGGTGAGCTTCTCTCTCAGTTTTCTTAGGGATAGGTTTGATGCTGAAGTTTCGCCTCTGAAGAGCTGTCCTCCCTTGGAGTCTGAAGTTCTTCGAAGATAGACCTTAAGACACTCTACTGGGCACAAAGGGGCATCTTCCTTCAATGGGCAGATTCTCCAAGGACCACACCTCATAGTGGGTAGCCCATTCTTGGCAAGAAAGGCAGGATCAGGAAAAAGGTTCAGTTCTCCTGTGTCTAGGAACTGAACATGGCCTTCATTTCTGGATAAGGCCACTATTTCATTATCTCTGGCCCCTGAGGCTATTGCAAAGAGAAAAATAACTTTCTGTGTTAGATCCTCTAGACTCTAGAGTACAATCGTCATTGTTTAGGTTTGAAGTATAGTGCAAGACTTTGTCCAAAGACCCCCGTGATGGGCTTTGGAGTGGTTGCTGGCTTGAGTCTAGCACATGCTTTTGGGATCTTATTAAAGATTTCACAAGAGAGGTCCACTTCAAAGGCGTATAAAAGTGGTCTAGCCAGGGCCGACTTACACGAGGTAATCAAAGTAGAAGCCAGGCCTTGTTCGCGTAGGTATATGAAGAATGCGAGACAAATCTATCAATATTTCTGTCGGTTTCCTTGTTTTCACAAAGGAAACCCATTTCTTCCATGACGATTCTTATTGTCTCCTAGTCGAACTTGACTTATACTCTTCGATGAAGTCAACTTTATCCTTCGAGATTCCAAACTTTTTGTTTGCAGCTAAGGCGAGGAAATCATGAGATGTAGGTTGTTGGTTCTTGCAGATGAAGCGTAGACAATTGACTTCTGGACCAGTTGGGATAAAACGGGATTCGGCTGAGGAAACAGCTTCAGTTCCAGCTCTAGAACTAGAGGGAACCAATTGCTTTTGGGCCACTTGGGAGCCACTACTGCTGCTGTCCCTCTGAAGGACCCTAGCTTGTCGAGAACTCTTAGCAGGAGATTGGTTGGTGGAAACAGGTAAATGCAATTCCACCTGTTCCAATCGAGGGATATGGCGTCCATCGCCTCTGCTTGAGGATCCATATAACGGATTTTGAGCAAAGCGAAAAATCTATTATTGGGTGAGAGTGCCATGTCCTGCTGGAAGGTTCCTTGAGGTAGTCTTTCTAAGGGATATTTTCTACAGTGATACTCCCAGAGAAATAAACTGAAGGTCTCCAGGATTCCAACTCTTGGCGCGAGTATCCAATTCAGGATATCGCTAGGGATCAGGGATGTATTTTTTAGATACGACACATAGCAATCTTCACCCCGAATAGATTTAACTCATTGATATAATGGTGAAGAGTGGCGAAAGAAAGGGGGTACCGTTCTAAGTACCCGGTGGACCTCCTATCCGTACTACTACCGGCCACCATTCCTTTTATTTGTCTTTAAGCAGGAATAGCCGCAGATAGAGTAGTTTCGGGTGGGGTCAGCAAAAAGGTGGGTCCATCAGGACAACATGGCACTCTCACCCAAAAAAGATTTTTCGCTTCGGTCAAAATCCGGTTTTTGGGCTCGG
This sequence comes from Palaemon carinicauda, assembly GCF_036898095.1. NCBI lineage: Eukaryota > Metazoa > Arthropoda > Malacostraca > Decapoda > Palaemonidae > Palaemon > Palaemon carinicauda. Next base: position 39,390,986 of record NC_090746.1, on the reverse strand, counting down.
CCATGTCGTCCTGATGGAAGCATACCAGAGAAATTACTTGAAAGTACTATATCTATGGGTTTGTGTGTGTGCCTTTTACCTTGAATGGATTCCTTACCTGGTCTCCTAGACCTATATATGAAATTCCAGTTAACTGTCATTTCCACTAAGCCTGGAACAGGCTTAGTGCTTCCTGCCCCCTGCAGGGAAAGTGTCGACTTCGGCAGTAAGGATTCAAGGTTTGTATTTCTGTATGAACAAAAGGGAAACTTTTTAGAGGTTACCTTTGATTACTTTAGAAATCTGTACTTGGCTCAAGTATTTTCTATCTATAAGGATAAAAATAAAACTCAAGCATGCTTTATTTAAAAGCAACTTAGTAGTAAAAATTAAGACGCATATAAATTTTTGTATTTATTTTGCAATTACATTGTTATATGTGGTTGCAACAAAATAAGAATCTGATCCAGCAATCATTCACATCCGGGTTCATATATTGACCTGTAAATGAAGAATATATATATAGTTTCATTATCGGAATAATGCCACTCAATGGAGATATGAAACCAAAATCTGTCTGACTTGCTCAGATTTTGGATATGCGTGAACACTGTGGTGCAAACGTCCACATGGCACTGGTGTTATTGGTCAGATTATGCACCTGTATAGAACAGTCTATTAATCATCGTAATGATTTGCACTAGAAGGTACGAGTACCTATTCACCCGATACACTGTGAGGTCCCAAGAACAGTCCACTGTTCATCGCAGCACTAGACGACGGGTTTTATGACACTACCCGCCGCCACCACAAAGTGTTTTATTTCGTGTACTTTCTTCGCATAGTGTTTATAGAAGACTCTGGATGATTTCCACCCAGTATAGGAGCGGAGTCTCTCAAAGTCCATGTGTTGAAAGAAATTCAACGAAGAAGCAACTTTTCTTGGCTCGTGACATGTGGATGTGCTGTCAGGATCCGGTCTGCGAATAAAGTAGGTGAGCTTCACTCTTAGTTGTCTTAAGGATAGGTTTGATTCTGAAGTTTTGCCTCTGAAGAGCTGTCCTCCCTTGAAGTCTGAAATTCTTCAAAGATAGACCTTTAGACACTCTACTGGGCATAGAGAGACATCTTCCTTCAGTGGGCAGATTCTCCAAGGACCCCACCTCTTAGTGGGTAGCTCATTCTTGGCAAGAAAGGTAGGATCAGGAAAAAGGTTCAGTTCTCCTGTGTCTAAGAACTGAATATGGCCTTCGTTTCTGGTTAAGGCCACTATTTCACTAACTCTAGCCCCTGAGGCTATTGCAAACAAAAATTACTTTCTGTGTTAGATCCTTTAGAGTACAATCCTCATTGTTTAGGTTCGAAGCATAGTGCAAGACTTTGGCCAAAGACCATGTGATGGGCTTTGGAGGGGTTGCTGGCTTGAGTCTAGCCATTGCTTTTGGGATCTTATTGAAGATTTCACTAGTGAGGTCCACCTCAAAAGCGTACAGAAGTGGTCTAGTCAAGGCCGACTTACACGCGGTATTCGTGGTGGAATCCAGGCCTTGTTCGTGTAGGTGTATGAAGAAAGCGAGACGGAAATCTATCGATATTTCTGTTGAATTCTTTGTTTTTACAAAGGACATCCATTTCTTCCAAGATGACTCATTGTCTTCTAGTCAAATTTGACTTATACTCATCAATGAAGTCAACTTTATCCTTCGAGATTCCAAACTTTTTGTTCGCTGATAGGGCGAGAAAATCATGAGATGTGGGTTGTTGGTTCTTGAGGATGAAGCGTAGACAGTCGACTTCTGGACCAGTTGGGATAAAACTGGATTCGGCTGAGGAAACAGCTTCAGTTTCAACTCTAGAACTAGAGGGAACCAATTGTTTTTGGGCCATTTGGGGTTTTCTACTGCTGCTGTCCCTCTGAAGGATCTTAGTTTGTTGAGGACTCTTAGCAGGAGATTGGTTGCTGGAAACAGGTAAATGCAATTCTACCTGTTCCAGTCAAGGGACATGGCGTCTATCGCTTCTGCTCGAGGGTCTGTATAAGGGGGTACGTAACGAGGTAGCTTCTTGTTGTCGCTCATTGCGAAGAGGTCGATCTGCAGTTCCGGGACTTTTTTTCGAGATAAAGGAGAATGAGTCTGCGTCTAGGAACCATTCTGTCTCTATGGGCTTTCGCCTGGATAGAGCATCCGCCGTCACATTGCGGAACCCTTGTAGGTGAACTGCTGATGAGTGCCATCCCTTCTTCCTTGCCAGGTAGAACATGGCTAGTATCACATGGTTGATGCGAGGTGATCTCGTGCCTTGTCGGTTTAGAGATTTTACTATCGCTTTGTTGCCCAGGACCAATCTGATGTGGATTGCTCTGCGAGGGGATAGTTTCTTCAACATCAGGAAAACTGCCATAGCCTCCAAGATGTTGATGTGAAAGGTTTTGAACTGATGCGTCCAATTCCCCTGCACTTTTCTCTCATGAGAATGGCCTCCCAAACCTTCCAAGGAAGCATCAGTGTGTATCACGACTGATGGTTGCAGGGGAACTGTCCGTGCTAGGCTCTTGGCTGTTGACCACGGCCTTAATAGTGTGCGCAATCGGGTCGGGGTCAACCTTAGTTGATCTCTTCGAGCTTTTGATGCGTATCTTCTCCAGACTCCTGCCGCATCCTTTAGACGTGCTTTTAGCACCAGGTCTGTCACTGCTGCAAACTGGAGACCCCAATACTCTCTCCTTTTGGTGTCTTGAAATTCTCTTGTGACGGATTAGTCTCTTGACAGCTCCCGCTATCTCTCTGCTCTTCTTGGATGGAATGGAGAGGTGGTGTGACTTTAAGTTCCATTGGATTTCTAACCATTGAAACTTTTGAGCTGGAGAAAGACGAGTCTTCTTGAGATTGATCTTGAAGCCCAGGTGTTCCAGGAACTGGATCACCTTTTTGGCTGCTTGCAGACAAGTAGCCTTGGATACTGGCCCCACCAGCCAATCATCTAGATATGCTACCACTTGAACACCTTGGGAGCGTAGCTGTCGGACGATTGTGTCTGCTAGTTTTGTGAATATCCTTGGGGCTGTGTTCAGTCCGAAGGGCATTGCTCTGAAGACGAATTTCTTCTTCTGTAGCTTGAATCCTAGGTAGGAGGAGAAGGGGCTGCTGATTGGCAGATGCCAATAGGCGTCTGCCAGGTCTATTGAGACTGTTTACGCCCCTTTTGGTAAAAGGGTCCTTATGTATTGCAAGGTAAGCATTCTGAACTTCTTGTTCTAGATGAACTTGTTGAGTGGAGACAAGTCTAGAATTACTCTGAGTTTGTCTGAGTCTTTCTTACATACAAACATATACCAAGGCACTTCCCCCAGTTTTGGGGGGTAGCCAACATCAAACAACAGAAACCAAAAAAAGGGGACCTCTCCTCTCTACATTCCTCCCCGCCTGACAAGGGACTCAACCGAGTTCGGCTGGTACTGTTAGGGTGCCACAGCCCACCCTCCCCCGTTATCCACCGTAGATGAAGCTTCATAACGCGGAATCCCCTACTGCTGCTACCTCCACGGTCATCTAAGGCACCGGAGGAAGCAGCAGGGCCTACCCGAACTGCATCACAGTCGCTCGCCATTCATTCCCATTTCTAGCATGCACTCTTGCCTCTCTCACCTCTATCCTCCTATCACCCAGAGCTTTCTTCACTCCATCCATCCAACCAAACCTTGGCCTTCCTCTTGTACTTCTCTCATCAACTCTTGCATTCATCACCTCCTTTAGCAGAGAGCCATTTTCCATTCTCTCAACATGGCCAAACCACCTCAACACATTCATATCCACTCTGGCTGCTAACTCATTTATTACACCCGTTCTCACCCTCACCACTTCGTTCCTAACCCTATCTACGCGAGATACACCAGCCATACTCCTTAGACACTTCATCTCAATTTCTGTCTCTCCATCACTTTCATTCCCCACAACTCTGATCCATACATCACAGTTGGTACAATCACTTTCTCATACAGAACTCTCTTTACATTCATGCCCAACCCTCTATTATTTTACTACTCCCTTAACTGTCCCCAACACTTTGCATCCTTCATTCACTCTCTGAAGTACATCTGCTTCCACTCCACCATTTGCTGCAACAACAGACCCCAAGTACTTAAACTGATCCACCTCCTCAAGTAACTCTCCATTCAACATGACATTCAACCTTGCACCACCTTCCCTTCTCGTACATCATAACCTTACTCTTACCCACATTAACTCTCAACTTGCTTCTCTCGCACACCCTTCCAAATTCTGTCACTAATCGGCCAAGCTTCTCTTCCGCGTCTGCAACCAGTACAGTATCATCCGCAAACAACAACTGATTTACTTCTCATTCATGGTCATTCTCGTCTACCAGTTTCAATCCTCGTCCAAGCACTTGAGCATTCACCTCTCTCGCTACTCCATCAACATACAAGTTAAACAACCACGGCAACATCACACATCCCTGTCTCAGCCCCACTCTCACCGGAAACCAATTGCTCACTTCATTTTCTATCCTAACACAGGCTTTACTACCTTTGTAGAAACTTTTCACTGCTTGCAACAACCTTCCACCAATTCCATATAACCTCATCACATTCCACATTGCTTCCCTATCAACTCTATCATACGCTTTCTCCAGATCCATTAACGCAACATACACCTCCTTACCTTTTGCTAAATATTTCTCGCTTATCTGCCTAACTGTAAAAATCTGATTCATACAACCCCTACCCCTTCTAAAACCATCCTGTACTTCTAAGATTGCATTCTCTGTTTTATCCTTAATCGTATTAATCAGTACTCTATTATACACTTTTCCAACTACACTCAACAAACTAATACCCCTTGAATTACAACACTAATGCACATCTCCCTTACCCTTATATAATGGTACAATACATGCACAAACCCAATCTACTGGTACCATTGACAACACAAAACACATATTAAACAATCTCACCAACCATTCAAGTACAGTCACACCCCCTTCCTTCAACATCTCAGCTCTCACACCATCCATACCAGATGCTTTTCCTACTCCCGTTTCATCTAGTGCTCTCCTCACTTCCTCTATTGTAATCTCTCTCTCATTCTCATCTCCCATCACCGGGACCTCAATACCTGCAACAGCAATTATATCTGCCTCCCTATTATCCTCAACATTCAGTAAACTTTCAAAATATTCTCCCCACCTTTTCCTTGCCTCCTCTCCTTTTAACAACCTTCCATTTCCATCTTTCACTGTCTCTTCAATTCTTGAGCCAGCCTTCCTTACTCTCTTCACTTCTTTCCAAAACTTCTTATTCTCTTCCTATGAATAACCCAATCCCTGACCCCACCTAAGGTCAGCTGCCCTCTTTGCCTCACTTACCTTGCGCTTTACTTCCACATTTTTCTCTCTATATTTTTCATACTTCTCTACATTATTACTCTGCAGCAATTCTTCAAAAGCCCTCTTTTTCTCTAACACATTTACCTTCACTCCTTCATTCCACCATTCATTGCCCTTCCTTGCCACACACATCACTTGCAATCCCAACAAAACTTTCTTTTACTAACTTCCACTCCTCCTCTAAATTGCCAGTTTCTCTTACTTTCACTTTGTCATATGCCATTTTCAACCTTTCTTGATATTTACTTTTTACCCCCGGTTTTATTAGCTCTTCAACCCTCACTAGCTCCCGTTTACATCCACCTACTCTATTCCCCCACTCTTTGGTACAACTTTCTTGGGAACACATAACAGCCTTCCCTGGAATTTGATGGACTTAGCTTTCCTTATTACCTTCTTGTTCAAGAGTTCTGAGGTATATTCTTCTAACAAGGGGGTGGAGTGTTGGAAGAATTTTGGAAAACGGGTTGGAGTTCTGTTCCATCTCCACCCGAGTCCATTCTTGATTAGGCTGTGTGCCCAGGGATTGAAGGATCAGCGATCCCGAAAGTGGTATAATCT